>NW_026867901.1:0-92213 GCF_020745735.1 Hemiscyllium ocellatum
GTTGACTGGCATGGTAGGAGGATCGGATTAGGAAAGGCTGAGCACTTGGGGCTGTTCTCATTGGAGAAAAGAAGGTTTAGGGGAGATTTGATAGAGGTATACAAGATGATTAGGATTTAGATAGGGTTGACAGTGAGAACCTTTTTCCGCTAATGTAGGCAGCTGTTACTAGGGGACACAGCTTTAAATTAAGGGGTGGTAGGTATAGGACAGATGTTAGGGGTAGATTCTTTACTCAGCGGGTTGTGAGTTCATGGAATGTCCTGCCAGTAGCAGTGGTGAACTATCCCTCTTTATGGTCATTTAAGCGGGCATTGGATAAGCATATGGAGGTTATTAGGCTAGTGTAGGTTAGGTCGGCTTCGGTCGGCGCAACATCGAGGGCCGAAGGGCCTATACTGCGCTATATTTTTCTATGTTCTATGTTCTAGCTAGGCATCACCTCCTCAGCATCTTCAACCGTCTCCAAGGCAATAGCGTTGTGCTGCGGCGTGGCTGTGCTTAAAGCATAGCGCGTTGCAAGGCAATGAAATGATTTGGCAAAAACATACCATCCTTCTCATTTTGTCTTTATGAGAAGGCGAGATGATGGGAAGTGCTCTTAGTGAAAAGGAGCTGCATGTTCTTGGTCATGAGCCACTGACAGAAGTCATACACAGCTGTACATAATCAGCACAGTAAATGTGTGCTGCCCTTCTTTGAAAAATGCTCGAAGTATGAGAGTGAAGACACTTTATTGAAGTTGTGGAGTGATATTGAGACAGTATTTGGGGCACTGTGAACAGATTTTCTCTCCTTTTTAAGGCATGATCTCCTTGCCACAATGAGACAGTGTAAAGGTGTTACACCAGACTAATCCCTGCAGTGATGGTACCATGGGGAGATTGTGAAGGAAATAAGTGTTCAACTTGTATGTGACAAAAGAATAAAATGTGATTGCAATAAAACTTGAGTGCTATTAACCAATATTCATTATTTCCAAAGCAAAACGTTGATATCGTGAAATATAACGTGTTTCTCGCAATACACATTTTCACATTTGGACAAAATTATGATCGGAAACGTTTAGAACGATAGGGGCCAAATGCAGGGAATGGAGTTAGCATGGATGAACATTTTAGTCGGAATGTGCCAGTTTGGGCTAAAGGACCTGTTGACCTCTATTACTCTATGATAGTTTACATATCTGTGTGGAGCCCCCAAGTTGGTTGAGTGAGAGCTCCATACTCTGAACAAACTCTCACCGTCTGAATGTACAGTTGGAGTGACATCCTGCACTGAGCATCATGTTGTTCACAAAGCTTTCAGCAGCCACACACTGATAGAGTTGGCCATTCTCAAAAACTTCTGACATCCGTGCAGAAGATTAGTCTGTCTTCTCAGAGATGGAAGATGCTTCCTTGAGACATCGTACAAACCATCCGGTGTGTTTCCTTACCATTAGTAAACCATGTTAATGTAACACACGTGAACCATTGTCAAGGGAGCTAGAAGGAACAACATGGAGCAGTCTGTCTTTGCAGTCTCTACTGCGTTGCTTTGTCGTTTTGTAGCATCAATGGCAGCCTCCTATTTCACATTTCATCCACCTGGACAGCCCGTGCTGGCCTATCACCGGCCCTCGATAACTTCATATCCAACTGCCGCCAAGACATTAACCATTTCAACCTGTCTACCCCTTACCCCACTCCAACCTCTCATCCTCACAACGCACAGCCCTCCACTCCCCTGCTCAAATCCAAACCTCACCATCAAGCCAGCAGATAAGGGGGTGCAGTCGTAGTTTGGCGCAACGACCTTTCCACTGCTGAAGCCAGACGCTTACTCGAAGACACTTTCTCCTACCGCCCCCTCGACCATGTCCGCACCCCCGCCAAAACAAACCATAGTCTCCCACAAAATACCAAACCTCATCATCTCAATTGGAGATCGCCCATCCACAGCTTCCAACCTCATAGTCCGGGAACACCGCACCGCCCGACCCGATTCTAATTCCTTCCCAAGATCCAATAGCCTGATTACCCTGGAGTATTGCCTCAGCATGCTCCTGCCCCACTGAACTCATCTCTACCTACCTCGACACTATCCTATCCTCCCTAGTCCAGAAGCTCCCCACATGCGTTCGAGACATCACCATGCCCTCCACCTCTTCCAAGACTTCCGTTTTCCCTGCCCCCAATACCTCATCTTCACCATTGATATCCAATCACTGTACACCTCCATCTGCCATGACCAGGGTCTCCGAGCCCACCGTTTTTTTTCCTCTCGTGACGTCGCCAACATTACCCTTCCACCAACACTCTCATTCGTTTGGCTTAACTGGTCCTCACCCTAAACCATTTCTCCTTCGAATCCTCCCACTTCCTCCAGACCAAAGGGTTAGCCATGGGCACCCGTATGGGCCCCAGCTATGTCTCTCTCTTTTTAGGATACATAGAACAGTCCATCTTCTGTAATTACACCGACACCACTTCCCACCTCTTCCTCCACGATATTGATGACTGCATTGGTGCCACCTCCTTGTCTCGCGAGGAGGTTGAGGAATTCATCAACTTAACCAACACATTCCACCCGATTTTAAATTTACCTGGACCATCTCTGACACCTCCCTCCCCTTCCTGGACCTCTCCATCTCCATTAATGACGACTGACTTGACAATAACATTTTTTACCGAGTCCTATAGCTCCCTAAACATTTCCACAGGACTACATTTCACAGTACAGTGGCTCAGTGGTTAGCACTGATTGCTACAAAGATATCTGTTAATGCCCCAGCTATGTCCTCTCTCCCTTCCCTCAGTAATCTGGAGTAGATGTTGGCAACCTTTCTGCAGCAACGAGTCATGTAAATAGAATCAATGGTTGGGATTTTAGAGTCTGTGTTGGTCTGAGCTGTGCTCCCAACCTTTTGTAGTTTCTCAGGGTCCTGAGTAGAGCAGTTGCCGTACCAGGCTGTTATGCTCCAGGACAATACACACTCTATGGTGCATCTGTAGAAGTAGCGCATGCTGAATTTCCTGTATCACCTCAAGAAGGAGAGGCATTGTTGATCCTTCCTGACCGCCGGACCGAAATGAGAAGTTCAAGACAGGTTGTCAGTTATCATTCCTCTGAGTGACTTGATGCTCGGCAGTCCGTCAAACGGTTAATATAGATGGGGAGTGTTCCCCTCCTTTCTTCCTAAAGTCAATGATCAGTCCTTTACATTTACAGGATTAGAGGGAGAGGTCATTATCAATATACTATGCCACCAAGCTCTCTTTCTCCTTTCTCCATTCTGATGCGTTGTTGTTTGATATCCGTACTGCTATAGTGATTTCATCAGTGAACTTGTTGCTGGTGTTGATTGGAATTTGGAAACACAGCTGTAGCTGCACAGGGAGTATGTAGGGCGCTGAGTACACAGCCGTGGATGTACAGGGAGGACATTAGGGGGCTGAGTACACAGCCGTGGCACTGCATGGACGACAGTGGCTGGTTCAGGACACAACTGTGGGTGTATAGGGAGTTCAGTAGTTGGCCTGGGCACAGCCGTGAGTGTACAGGGAGTACACTATGGGGCTGAGGGCACAGCCGTGGGTGTACAGGGAGTACAGTGGGGGGCTGATGACACAGCCTTGGGTGCACATGGAGTACAGTAAGGGGTTGAGGGCCTAGACCTTGGGTGTGCATGGAGGACAATAGGGGTTGAGGTCACAGCCGTGAGTGTACAGGAAGTAAAATACGGGGCTGAGGTCACAGCCGTGAGTGTACAGGGAGTACAGTAGGGAGCTGAGGGTACAGCCATTGGTGTACAAGGAGTATTGTCTGGCGTTGAGAACACATCGTTCAGCAGCTTTAGTGTTGGTTGTTATTGTGGAGGAGGCGATTTTACCGATCTTCATGATTGCGGTCTGTGGGTCAGAAACCTGAGGATCCAGTTTCAGAGGATCTAACTGAGATGAAGGTTTGCGGAATTTTGTGATTAGCCTGTAAGCGATAATGATTTCGAAGGTGGAGCTTTTGTCAATGAGCAGGAGTCTGGTGTGGGTGTCCTTGTTCTCCAGATGTTCCAGGGATGCTTGCAGGGCTCGGATATGGCATCAGTTGTGAACCCGTTGCATCAGTCGGCAATTTATATGGCAGCAGGTCAGCCTGGGAGACTGGAGTTGTTGTAGGCCATAACCAGCCTCTCAAAACATTTCATGATTATTGAGAGCGGAGCCACTTGCTGGTAGTTCAAAAGGGCACAGTCCATGTGCTTTCTCACTTACGAGGATAATGATGGCCTTCTTGAATCAGGTTGGTACTTCGGCTTCAGGAGGAAGAGTTTGACTAGGTTTGCAGATGATACAATGATGATTGGATGGGCAGTTGATGTTGAGGAAGTGGGGAGGCTGCAGAAAGACTTGGACGGTTTAGGACCCTGCGAAAACACATGGCTGATGGAAGACAATATGGGAACGTATGAGATTATGCACTTCAGTAGGCGGAATACAGGCAGACACTATGTTCTAAAAGGCTGCATGAAATCTGAAGCACGAAAGAAGTTTGGAGTACTCGTCCTCTCTTACGGTTAATGTGCAGTTGGCAGTTAGGAAAGCAACTGTAATGTTAACATTCATTTCAAAAGAGTGAGAATACAAGAGCGGAGACACACTGCTGAGAGTATAATGGACTATGGATAGACGGCATTTGGATTATTCTGAGCTGTTCTAGGGAAGGATCTACAGATGTTGGACATGATTTATCCTGGGAATGATGGCTTGTCATATGAGCGGCAGTTGAGCACTCTATGTCTGTACTCAATGGAATTGAGAAGAAGGGGGGCGGCGCATTTGATTGAAACTGATTGATTACTGCAAAGATTGATACAGTTAGAGTATAGAAGATATTCCCACTAGTCTTAGAGACTATGACAAAATGGCACAGTTTCAGAGTGAAGAGATAGTCTGAATAGCCTAAATCTATTGCTATATCTCATACCCTTATGGTCATACAGTCTGTTATTCAGTGCAGAATTGTAAGTCTCTCATCTGCTCTTGTAACCCTTGTATCTATACATTGATTTCACTTCACCTTCTGGTCAACGGTAATCCCTGTAATATGGACGGTGGGAGGACTCAGTGTTAACCAGTAACGCAGTAATATGTTGAATATAAGCTGCTATCTGTGATTCTCATCTGGCGAGAGTACATTGTCTCGACGATTATTGTTAGTTTCAGTCTGGCATTTTTGAAGAATCGATCCTGTCACGCTAATATTGTTGCATTTAACAAAACAGGTGCAATTTATCACAGCACTCAGGAGCAATATGTCATGGAAGACTGAACACCTTTCTAATAATAGAAAGGTCTTAAATGTTAGTATCAGAAACATCGCTTTCCTGTTCATATTCAAATCCGACAACCAGTCTCATCGAGGTTCTCAATTTGGAATTTTTTAATTTTATTTTTTTTGATTATGGGAATCAATGGATGGGCCCGCCATTTGTTGTCCAACCATAGTTGCCCCCTTGAGAAGGTAGTGCTGAGTTGCCATCTTGTACCACTGCAGTCCACCTGCTGTGTGTTGACCCACAATGCTATGAGGGAGGGAATTCCAGGGTTTTGACCCAGCAACAGTGAAAGAATAGTGATTTATTTTCAATTCAGGATGTTGACTTTTTTGGCGGGGAGCTTGAAGGTGGTGGTGTTCGCAAAAGCCTGCTGCCTTGTCATTCTGCATGTAAGTGCTCGTAGGATTGGAAGGTGCTTTCTGAGAATGTTTGGAGAATTTCTGCAGTGCATCTTGTAGATAGTATACACTGCTCCTACCGAACGTTGGTGATGAATGGAGTGAATACGTGTGCATGTGGTGCCAAATAATTGGGCTGTTTTGTCCTGGATGGGGTCAAGCTTCTTCAGTGACGTTGTGGCTGCACTCATTCAGGCAATTGGGGAGTAGTCCATCTCACTCCTGACTTGTGCCTTGTAGATGGTGAACATACTTTGGGAAAACAGGAGGTGAGTTACTTGTGCAGTATTCATAGACTCTGATCTGCTCTTTTGTTTAAGTGGCGAGTCCAGTTGAGTTTCTCATCAATGGTTACCCCCAAATGTATTGATAGAGGGAGGTGGGCTGTGGAATTTAGTGACAAATCTGCTGCTGAATAGTTATATTCCTTCTTATTGGTGATTGTCATTGTCTGGCATTTGTGTGGTGCAAGTGTCACTTGTCACTTCTCAGCCCAAGCCTGGATATTGTCCAGACCTTGTTGCATTTTGGCAAGGTCTGCTTCCGTGCCTGAGCTTTAGCGAATGGTGCTGAACATTGTGCAGTCATTGTCGAATGTCCCCACTCCTGATCTTATGATGGAGAGAAGGCCATTGATGAAGCAGCAGAAGATGTTTGTACCTCGGGTTCATCCGGAGGGTTAGTGAAGATGTTACCCAGTATGGTGACGAAACGTCCGAAAACGAACATTTCCGCTCATGGAGCAAACCTATATCCACATTATCCTGAGGGACTACTGTAGAGATAAACTGTAACTGAGATGACTGACCTCCAACAACTATGACCGTTTTCCTATCTGTCAGATATGACTCCAATAATGAAGTACTTGCTCCCAATGTCCTTTTTGCTTGGGTTCCTTGATGTAAAATTTTTTTAAAAATGCAGCCTTGATTTCAAGCGTTGGAATTCAGTTCATTTGTCTATGTTTGAACAAAGGCTGTGTTGAGGTCAGGAGCTGAGTGGTCCTGGTGGAACCCAAACTGGGCATCACTGAGCAAGTATTGCTGAGCAGGTGCTGTTTGACAGCACTGTTGATGAGTCCTTCCATCACTTTATTGATGATGGAGAGAAGACTGATGAGGCAGTATTTCTGGGTTGAATTTGTCCTGCGTTTTATGTACAGAACATACTTGAGCAGTTTTTTTTTCCTATTGTTGAACTCTCTATTGCACTCGGGTTAATCCTCTGGCTTGATGATAATATTTGAGTGGGTTATATGCTGGGCCATGACATTACAGATTGGGCTGGAGTATAGTTCTTCTGCTATTGATGGACCACAGCGTCTTATGGCTGCTCAGTCTTGAGTTTCAAGATCTGTTGGAAGTCAGTGCCATTTAGCATGTTAATAGTGCCACACAACACAATAGAGTTTATTCGCAATGTGACCGTGAGACTTTGCCTCCTCGACGACATTGCGGTGGTCAGTTTTACCGATGCTGTCATGGACAGATGCATCTGCAGTTGGCAGGTCAGGTGCGTTTTTTCCCCCCTCTCGTTCATTCCCACTCCACCTTCTGCAGACCCAATCTAGTAGCTATGTCCTTTAGGACCCGACCAGCGTGATCAGTAGTACTGCTGCCAAACCACTCTTGTGTTTGACTTTGAAATCCCCCAGCCAGAATATGCTTTGTGCTCTTTTCATAGTCAGTTCTTTCTCCAAGTGTTGTTCAACATGGAGGAGGACTGATTCAACTGAGGAATGACGTTACATGGTAATCAGTAAGGCTGCTTTGCCCACGTTTAATTTAAAGTCATGGGACTTCATTGAATCCGGAGTTAGTTTTGGGGACTCGCAGAGCAACTAACTCCAGAATGTATCGTACTGAGCTTCCCCCCTCTGCTGGATCAGTCCTGACCTTGGGCCAGGACATCTCCAGTGATGGTGATGGTGGTGTCTGGGGTATTTCTGAAAGGTATAATTTCATGAGCATGACTATGTCAGGCTGTTGCTTGATTAATCTGTAAGGCGGTTGTCGGAATATTGGCACTAAGCCCTCAGATGTTAGAACATAGAACATAGAACAGTACAGCACAGAGCAGGCAATTCAGCCCACGAAGTTGTGCCGACCATTGATCGTCATGTAAGGTAAACATAATGTACGAACCCTCAAATGTCTGTGATCACATGCATGTCCATCCGTCTCTTAAAGATCCCCAATGACATCGCTTCCACAACTGCTGCTGGCAATGCATTCCATGCTCTCAAAACTCTCTGCATAAAGAACCCTCTTCTGACATTTCCTCTATACTATCCGCCAAACGGCTTAAAACTATGATCCCTCCTGTTAACAATTTCTACACTGGGAAAAAGTCTCTGGCTATCAACTCTATCTATGCCTCCCTTCACCTCGTACACCTGAATTAGGTCCCCGCTCTTCCTTCTTTTTTCCAAAGAAAACTGCCAGTGCTCAGTCAACCCTCTTCGTTAGATAAACCCTCCATTCCAGGCAGCGTCCTGGTAAACATCCTCTGAATGCTCTCCAAAGCATCCACATTTTTCCTATTATAGGGCGACCAGAACTGGACACAGTATTCCAAGTGCAGTCTAACCAACGTTTTATAGAACTGCAACAAGATCTCATGGCTCTTAAACTCAATCCCCCTATTAATGAAATCCAAACCACAATATGCTTTATTAACAACCCTGTCCACCTTGGTGGCCATTTTAAGTTATCTGTGTATCTGCACACCAAGATCCCACTGTTCACCCACACTCCCAAGAATCCTGTCTTTAATCCTGTACTCAACTTTCAAGTTCGACCTTCCAAAATGCATCACTTCGCATTTATTCATTTTGAACCCCATCTGCCACCTCTCAGCCCATCTCTGCCTCCTGTCAATGTTACGCTGCAGCTTACAACAGCCCTCCATACTTTTCACGGCACCTCCCACCTTTGTGCCATCTGCAAACTTGCTAAACAATCCCTCAATCTCCTCATCCAAGTTATTAATAAAAATTACCAAGAATGGAGTCCCAAGAACAGAGCCCTGTGGAACACCACTCACCACTGACTTCCAGGCGGAATACTTTCCCTCCACTACGACTAGCTGTTTTCTGTCAACCAGCTAATTCTGTATCCAGACATCTAAATTTCCCTTCATCCCATTCCTCCTGACTTTCTGAACGAGCCCACCTTGGGGAACTTTATCAAATTCCTTGCTGAAGTCCAGATACTCCACATCAACTTGTCGAGTAAAATCCTCAGATAACTGAATAAGATTTGTGAGGCATGACCTGTCCCTCACACAGCTGTGCTGACTGCATTTAGTCAAGCCACGCTCTTCCAGATGGTCATAAATCATATCCCTTAGAATCCTTTCATACACCTTGTAGACGACAGACGTGAGACTGACTGACCTGCAATTGTCGGGGATTTCCCTATTTACTTTCTTGAAGAGAGGAATTACATTTGCCTCCCTCCAATCCTCAGGTACGACTCTGGTGGAGAGAGAATGCAAAGATCTTTGCAAGCCGCGAGCAATCACATTTCTCGCTTCCCAAAGCAGCCGAGGCCAAATCTGGTCTGGCCCTGGCGACTTATCAATCTTAATGTTTGCCAAAACTTTCAGCACATCAGCTTCCTCAATCTCTATCCATTCAAGCATCAATGGTTTCATTCACTACAAGTACCGTTTCTTTAGTAAAGACAGAACCAAAAAACTCATTTAGGGATTCCCCTACCTCCTCAGACTCTTCACAAGTTCCCTATGCTATCCCTGATCGGCTCTACTGCTTGTTTGATCATTCTGTTATTCCTCACATATGTGTAAAACGCCTTTGGATTCTCCCTAATCCTTCCTGCCAAGCCTTTCTCGTGCCCCCTCCGAGCTATCCTCAGACCATTTTTGAGCTTCTTCCTCGCCAGCCTGTAATCCCCTCGATCTGAACAAGACCCTTTCTTCCTCCATCTAATGAAACTGCCTTCTTTCTTTTGACTAGAGCTCCTCCGCTCTCGTCCTCCCAGGTTCCTTTATCTTACCCCTTCTTGCCTGTCTCAGAGGAACACATTTATGCATCACTCGCAACAACTGTTCCTTAAACAGTCCCCACATGTCTACAGTACCCTTTCTATAGAACAATTGCTCCCAGTCCATGCTTCCCAACTCACGTCTGAAAGCATCATGAAAGAACGGAGGACTTTGCAGGTTCGACAGTGATGTTTCCAAATGACTTTCTCGGTGGTTAGATCGATACCTGTTGGTCCACTCGGCTTTATTTCTTTGAGATTTTGCATAGATTGGTGTAACTGAATGCCACGCTAGATCATTTCAGAGGCCGATTAGAGTCATCACATTGCTTTGGGTCTGGTTTGAGGATGAAAGATTACTTTATTGGAGGGTATTAGTGAACCAAGTATCTTTTTTTCTCTGTGGTAGATTCTTAATTCCAGCTTTTTAAAATTATTGAATTGAATTTCCACCATCTGCAGTGGCGGGATTCGAATCTGGGTCCACAGAACAAGAGCTGATTTTCTGGATTGACAATTTAGTGATATTACTGTGAGGCCTACTTGGAACCATATGTTGTACTCAGCTGCTATTTCTTATGTTGCCTTGTTTTTCTTTCATTGCTCATGTTTATTTTTTCTGGAATCTCATTCTTCATTAAATCCTGATTGAAATACACCGTCATGAACGTCTTCTGGACTGCTAGAATTTCATTCAGTCTATTTTGTTTTCACAAACATTGCAAGGCAGCTGTACATCAGAAAAGCACATTAGAGATAATGAGTGATTGTGCACTGTACCTGTCACTGGACCAGCTTATCTGTCTATGCACCTAAAGTATTTATTGTGGGTCAGAGAAGTGCCGAACTATTATAACACTGATGGAGGTCTGTCAAACCATTGTGAGGTCACAAGCACTTCAAAAGCACAACTGGAGATAGAGTGTGTTGAGGTAGATGGTGTGAGAGAGAAATAAACAGAGAAAAAGTAGTGAAGTGACATAAACTGAGACTGAGCGGGAGAGGAAGAGCTGTTCGATGAAGGTGAAGTCAGATAGGTCGGAAGACAGCAGGAGATTAGATAAATACGGACCGACAGAAGTTGGAAATTTTATTTATAAAGTATTCTGAACTACAAGCCCTTTGTCTGGGTGCAATCACTTTTGACCAGTCTGCTGATACTGGCTGTCATCCCAGATAATTTCTTTCCAATAATATCACAGAGCCCGGTAACTGACAGCTAAACATAACCCGATAGGCCTGTAGATTAGTTCCATGGCGAAGGTGGATTTTTGTAAATAAACTGTGCCATGAGCAGCAGTAAATGATGACCCCACCCAACACTCCCACTCCAACTCCAGATACTGTGAGAGAGATAGGGCCAGAGAATCACAGTGAGGGGGATCACTGACAGAGGGGAAATCAGTATCTCCGCTGTGGATCAAATAATGATTGATAAACTTTGCACACCACTTTCCTAGTTTTCTAATCCAAATTTAAATTTATATAACTCAATATCAGGAGTGGATTTTAACAATTTTATCTCTTTGTACTTTGCATATTTTGGTCTCTACAGAAAATCATTTTGTCCCTGTATTTTCTATTGCATAAATACATTTCGCAAGGTTTGTGAAGTTTTGTAGCTCAGTTTAGGTTTAGGGTGTAGGTTTGGTCGCTGAACTGTAGGTTTGATATCCAGACATTTCATCATCCAAGTGAAGCGAAGCTGTTATCTCCTGATTTCTATTTATATCTTTCTCCTGGATGGGGTTCCTGGGGTTTGTGGTGATGTCATTTCCTGTTCGTTTTCTCAGAAGTTGATAGACGGCATCTAGATCTATGTGCTTGTTTATGGCTTTGTGGTTGGAGTGCCAGGCCTCTAGGAATTCTCTGGCATGTATTTGCTTAGCCTGTCCCAGGATAGGTGTGCTGTCCCAGTCGAAATGGTGTTTTTTTTTCATCCGTGTGTAGGGCTATGAGGGAGAGAGGGTTGTGTCTTTTTGTGGCTAGCTGGTGTTCATGTATCCTGATGGCTAACTTTCTTCCTGTTTGTCCTATGTAGTGTTTGTGGCATCACTTGCATGGAATTTTATAGATGACGTTGGTTTTGTCCATGGGATGTACTGGGTCTTTTAAGTTTGTTAGTTTTCATTTGAGAATGTTGGCGGTTTTGTGTGTTACTAAGATTCCGAGGGGTCTCAGTAGTGCGGCTGTCATTTCCGAAACTTCTTTGATGTATGGTAAAGTGGTTCGGGTTTCTAGCTGTGCTTTGTCTGCTTGTCGTGGTTTGTTCTTGAGGAATCTGCGCACTATGTTTTTTGAGTATCCGTTCTTCTTGAATATGTCGTATACGTGGCTCTCCTCTGTTTTTTGAAGTTCGTCTGTCCTATAGTGTGGGGTGGCTCGTTGGAATAGAGTTTAGATACAGCTTCGGTTGTATGTGTTGGGATGGTTGCTGGTGTAGTTGAGTGTTTGGTCAGTGTTTGTCAGTTTTATGTATACGCAGGTTTGTAATTCTTCCTTGTCCTTTCTTTCTACTGTGACGTCCAGAAATGCGAGTTTGTTGTCAGTTTCTTCCTCCTTGGTGAACGTTATGCCTGTGAGGGTGTTGTTGATGATTTTACGTGTCTCTTCTATCTTGTTTCGTTTTGTGATGTCAAAAGTGTCGTCTTCGCAGCGAACCCAGATTTTTGGTTTGATGATTGGTAAGGCTGTTTGCTCTAACCTTTGCATTACCGCTTCTGCTATGAATCCTGATAGCGGAGATCCCATGGGTGTGCCGTTGTTTGGTTTGTAGATTATGTTGTTGAAAATGAAGTGGGTGATGAGGCACAGGTCCACTAGCTTCATGATGTTTTAATTGGTAATGTGATTGATGGTGTTTCGTGTGTGTGTAATGGTCTGTTCGAAAAGTGTGGCGAGTGTTTCCTTTACCAGATCGATGTTGATGAAGGTGAACAGTGCTGTCACATCGAATGAATTACATAAGCACTTCATTAATGTTGTCTCTGCTAATTTCTCATTGTGGATGTATCTTTGAATATGTTATTCACATGAGATATAAAGAGTAACGTTCTAATACAGATAACTAGGGAACATCAATGTCCCTTTTCCCAGTTTGAACAGCCATGTCCTCCAGTCCTCTCCATCTTCTGTCCTTTCCTCAGTGTCATAATCACAATGTAATTGAAGTCAGCAAATGATATTTCATCATTAACATTGATAACATCAACACCCACCCTTGCCCTCTCTGATTCTGGAAGAACAATCTGAATTGAATTTGTCACATACAATCCTCTGTTAACAAATGCACGCCGTTTGTTTCTTATAAACTGACATTGTCTTAGGCACATGTTGCCATCAGATCATGGACGGAAGATGTTCTCTCAATGTTTTAGTGATTTTGCAAAATGACTAATCAGTAATTATAGGATTTATTTCTCCATTTAGGAGCAGAGAAGCATGTTTATATTCAGTTAAACCTCTGGCATTACCTCTATATCCAAGGCAGACTGAATGATTACACACAATCAATCTGCCATCTCCAACATTCCTGCTTTTAGTCACACTCACATATCACATATGTTCAAAGTTACTTTGAATTTTAGTAAAACAGTATCAAATTGAAAGAGGTTAGCTGGAGCTATTTCTTCAGCCATTGTGATTATGTAAGTCTTCCTAAAATGTTTCCCTCTTCTATCAGGAAGAAAATGCGTTCAATGTGTGATCCCATAGTATGAGCGGGAGCATCACCCACACCAGTAAGAGGGGTCAGCAGCTTCAGAGAGAGAGGGAGGAGAGATCAGAATCTGGGAACAGTACACTGGAATGTTCCAACAATGGATCAGGATCTGAGAATGTTCGACTGGAAATTTCCAGCAATGGACAGGAGTTTATCCTCCGGTATTCCACAAATTCCTTTTCTTGGAAACCACAATCAAGCTGAATTCCCAGCCCACCTCCGTAATGAAATCTCACATGATCACTGTAACTTTGTCTTTCCTACACATCTTTCTAGCTCCTGGTATCCCCTACACCCCAGCTCCTAACTACTGTTTGGAGGTCTGAACAGAACTCCAACTACTTGTTTTTAACCTTAATGATTCCTCAATTCTATCAACACAGATTCTACACCATCTGACCTTACTTCATTTCTTATTGTTGATTCAATTTCATTTCTTCCTAATAAGACAATCCCATCCCTTCTGCCCAACTGCCTATCTATTTCATAGGATGCATATCCTTGAATATTCAGCTCCCAATCCTGATCCGCTTGCAGCGACGTCTCCATGATCGCGACCAGCCAATTTGTGTATGAGTCACAAGCTTATTTATCTTATTCCCTATACTACATGCATTCCGATATAACATTTCAGACCTGTATTAACCATCCCACTTCTCATCGTTACGAGTAACGCTGATGAACTGGGAGACTGAATCCATACATGGGACTATGATGTTGCGGCTTTACAGAGACTTGGTTGAGAGACGGAAAGGAATAGCCGTTCAAAATTCCAGGGTTTCATTGTTTTAGAGGCGGTAGAGAAGAAGATAAAAGAGGTGGACGAGTTGTTTTACTAATCAGGGAGAATGCTACATCTGCAATTGAAGAGGACATGCAGGAGGGATCATCCACTGCAGCAATATGGGTAAAGCTCAAAAATAAGATGGATGCAAGCACTGTGTTACTGCAATCCCACTAACAGCCACAGCGGGATTGAGGAACAGATATGTATGTCGATTAAGGAAAGGTGTATTACAAACAGAGTGGTCGTAGTGAGTGACTTTACTATCCCCAATAATGACCGGGAGTCATTTGGAGCAAGAGGCTAAGACGGGGCAGAATTTGTTAACTGCAACAGTATGTGGATAGTCCAACGAGAGGAAGAGCCATACTGGAACTCGTATTGGCTAATGAGCATGGCCAGGTGACTGACCTGTCAGTGGGTCATAATCTTAAAAACAGTCATCACAGCTCCTTCAGATTTAAGATAGCTATGAACACGGATAAGTCAGGTCCTTGTGTGAAGTTACTGAATTGACGGAAGGCACATTACGTCGGTATCAGTCAGAAGTAGGACGCGTCAACTGGGAGGAGCTGCTATCAGGCAAATCCAATTTTGTATGTGGGAATTGCTTGTTAAACCCTGACAGCAAAAATCATCTGGTGAGCGTCCTCCCGACTGCTCGAATTTCAATCTTTTTTTTGAACAGATATATCAAGGCCGCTGCACATCAGACAACAGGAAGAGATAAAGGATGATTCTGCACTGTGTCCTTCACAGGACCGGCTTGTCTCTCCAGGCACGTGAGGTCTTTATTGTGTGTCAGAGAGCTTCAGAATTGATAGAGCACTGAAGGAGGCCATTTAGCCCATTGTACACCGACGAGCTCTCCAACAACACAAATTGACAACGGAGAGAACAGAGTGTGTTTATCTGTGTGTGTGCGTGTGCGAGAGAAAAACTAACAGAGAAAAAGGAAGTGAACAGAGATAAAAGGAATGGAGAGAAAACGGAGCGACAGAGTGAGTGTACAAGGGGTGTCAGACGAGTGTGAAGTTGGATCAGAAGACAGCACGAGGAGAAATACACAGAAATTTTATTTAAAAACTTCCACAGACTGCAAGCCCTTTGTCTGGTGCTGTACCCTATGAGCACTATGCTGTCATCCCAGACCATTTATCACCAATAATATCACAGAGCGGGGGTGCGGACGGCTGAACAGGATCCAAAAGAACAATAGATTGATTGCAGAGAGAACGTGAATTAATTTAAATATTCTGGGCCCAAAGGAACTTGTAGTCCCTCTAGACACTATGTCGGAGACAGGCCGAGAGAATCTCAGTGAGGGGGATCACTGATGGGAGGCAAATCACCATCTCAGCTGTGGGTCAAGTAATGACCGATAAAGTTTGAACACCTCGTCCGTGGTTGTGTAATTCTCGTTTCAATTCATAAAGCTCCACATCGCAAGTGTATTTTAACAAACTTGTCTCTTTGTGGTTTTCATGTTTTGGTATGTACAAAACTGCTTGTTTTTTGTGCCTTTATTTTGTGTTGAATAAACACATTTTATTACTGAGGAAGAAAGGACCTGTTCCAATGAGACAGTCTTCATCTGAACCGTGCTGGGACCAGAGTCCGAGTGAATCCTAACTAAGACTGTAGACAGAGATCTAAACTGTTTATGAGTGTGTGTGTGTGTGTGTGGGCTGGGGGTGCAGTTATAGGGAGGTAAGAGAACAGAGCTCAGGAGAAGTTATTAAAATATCCAGCACAGATGGAAATAGGAGAGTGTATGGAAAGTGTAAGGAATCAAACTTCAAGCACAACGGACAAACAAATGACAATGAGAAGAGGGACCGTTAATACAAGATTGAAGGGGTTATATCCGAATGGATGCAGTATATGGAATACAGTAAATGAGCTTGTGGCACACACTAAAATTTGTAGATATGACGTGATGGGCATCACAGAGAAGTGGCTGCAAGGGGATCAGGATATTCAAGGACATATATCCTATCGAAAAGATAGGTGGCAGAGGGAGGGGACTCACATTATTAATAAGAAATGAAATTAAATCAATTGTAACAAAGAAAGCAAGGTCAGATGGTGTAGAATCTGCTTGGGTAGAATTGAGGAACCACAACGGTAAGACAACTACAGTTGAAGACTTCCACAGGCCTCCAAAGAGTAGTCAGGAGCTGGGGCATAAGATACACCAGGAGATAGAAAAGATCTGTAGGAAAAGCACAATTCTAGTGATCATGGGGGATTTCAATATGCAAGTGGAATGGGAAACCAGGTTTGTAGTGAATCGTAAGAAAAGAACTTTGAGAAATGTCTACGCGATGGCTTTTTGGAGCATCATGTGGTGGAGCCCACTCTAGAACAGATGACATTGGATTTAATGACGCAGGCTAGATAAGGGAGCTTAAGGTGAAGGAAATCTTCAGAAGCAGTGATCAGAACATGGTCAAATTTAATCCGCAATTTGTGAGAGAAGATAGAATCAGAGTTCAGAGTATTTCAGCTGAATAAAGGCAACTGGAGAGGCATAAGGGAGAAGCTGGGTATAATTGACTGGGGCAGGGGTCTAGCAGGAAAGAGCAATGACAGGAGACTCCAAGATTAATTCAGGAGACACTGCAGAGATCCATGCTGATTAAAAGAGGCATGGTACAGGGAGGATGAGGCAACCAGGGCTGACAAGGGAAGTCAGGGATTGCATATAGGGGAAAGTGAAAGCATATATTGCGGTGAAGGGCAGAGGGAAACTGGAAAATTTGGGCTAACTGAAGGCAAGAACAAATAAATAAGGACGGAGAAGATTTAATATGGCGGTAAGCTAACCAGTAATATAAAGGAAACTGTAAGAGCTTCTTCAGATATATAAGTGCAAAAGAGATGTGAAAATGAATATGGCCCACTGGAAAATGATGCTGGAGAGACTGTAGTGGGAAACAAAGAAATGGCTGAGGAACTTTGCATCAGTCTTCACGGTGGAAGGTATGAGTAATTTCCGAGAATTGAAGAGAGTGAGAGTGCAGTCCTGAATATGGTGGTCATCGCCAAGAACTTGTTAGAAAACGGAATGGCCTGAATGTGGATAGCTCACCTGGACCAGTTGGACTACTCCCCAGCCTTGTAAGAGAGATAGCTGAAGAGTTAGTGCAAGCGTAAGTGGTAATCTTTCAGGAATGACTAAAATCAAGAAAGGGCCAAGTGGTTGTATAATTGGTAACATGACACCCCGTTTAATAAGGGAGTTAGGCAGAAGATGGAAAAGCAGACTGATTAGCCTAACCTTGAATGTGGGTAACATCGTAAAGAATGGGATTTCTGAAGACTTGGAGGCCTTTGCTAAAATAGAGCAGAGTTAACATGGTTTCATCAAGGGGAGGTCATGCCTGATAAACCGGCTATAATAATTTGAGGGAGTAATGAGCAGATTAGAGCAATGAGAACCGATAGATCTTATCCATCTGCATCTCAAGAATCCTTTGACAAGGTGCCATGCATGAGGCTATTGAGAAATGTGTAGGCCCATGTTGTTAGATTAGATTAGATTAGATTCCCTACAGTGTGGAAACAGGCCCTTCGGCCCAACATGTCCACACCGACCCTCCAAAGAGCAACACAACCAGACCCATTCCCCTACACTTAACATAATGGGCAATTTAGCATGGCCAATTCACCTAACCTGCACATCTTTGGATTGTGTGAGGAAACCGCAGCACCCGGAGGAAACCCACGCAGACACGGGGAGAATGTACAAACTCTACACAGGCAATTGCCCGAGGCAGGAATTGAACTCCGGTCTTTTTCACTGTGAGGCAGCAGTGCAACCAACTATGCCACCGTGCCGCCCTCACGGCAAGGTAACAGGAAAGGTCATAGCATGGATAGAAGTTTGGCTGTCTGACAGAAAGCAGAGAGTGGGGATAAAAGTGTTCTTCTCAGAATGGCAGTCAGGGGCAAGTGGTGTTCGACAAGACTCATTGTTGGGACCACAATTTTTCGCTTTCTGTATTCATTATCTATATGAAGGAACTGATGGCATTTTGGCTAAGCTTTCAAACAGTGCAAATATATTTAGAGGGACAGGTAGCATTGAAGAGGTGGTTCGGCTGCAGGAGGGTGCTCTAGCGCATCTCCTCAACTTCCCACACCACCGCCCTTGAACTCCACCCTTCCAACTACAACACGCTAGAACGTTTCTGGTGTTCGTCTCCCATCCCACCAACCTCAGGATACAACGTATCGTCCTCTGCCATTTCTGCCACCAACAGTCAGACCCTACCATCAGAGATAAACTTCCTCCCCACCCCTATCATCAAACTGCTGAGAACATTCCCTCACAACCATCCTCATTAGGTCCACGCGGCCCCACCAAGCCACCTTCCACACCTGGCACCTTCCCTTGCCATTGCAAGAGGTATGAAACCTGTGCCAACACCTCCCTTCTCACCTCCACCCAAGGCCCCAAAGGATCCTTCCACATCAGGCAGACAGGATCCTGTGAATCCAAACAACTCATCAAGTCTGTTCATTGCTCCTGGAATCCAAGACATTGGCGAGACAGGACGTCAACTTGCAGAACAGGGAACACTGTCGGACACCCAAACCCAACAATCCCTCTGCCCTGTGGTTGAATACTTCAACTCCTCCTCCCACTCCGCCAAGGCCTTGCAAGATTTTGGCCTCCTCCGCTGCCACATTCTAGCCACCTGACTTCTGAAAGCGGAACGCATCATCTTCTGCCTTGGGACCCTCCAAACACACCAGGATAATTTCACCAGTTTTCTCACCTCCCATCCCTCCACCTTATCCCAGATCAAACCCTCCAACTCAGTACCGCCCTCTTGAACTGTCCTACTTGTTCATCTTCCTTCCCATCTATCCACTCCACCTTCCACTCTGAAATACCACTAACACCATCCACCTTCATCTAGCGGTCGCCTTACAAGCTACATTCCTTCCAGCCCCAACTTCCTGATGAAGGTTTTATGCGTAAAAGGTCGAATCTCCTGCTCCTCGGATGCTGCCAGACAAGCTGTGCTTTTCTATGACCAAACTTTTTGACTGATCTCCAGCATCTGCGGTCCTCACTTCCATCTGCTGAAGGATTTTCACAGGTTTGGAGAGTGAGCAAAGAAGTGGCAGATGGAGTACAGTGTGGGAGAGTGTGGGAAAGCGTTTTGCCAGGATGAAAAGAGATATAGACTATTTTCTAAATCGCAAGCAAATTCAGAAATCTGAAGTGCAAAAGGTTTATGGAGTTCTAGTCCAGGAGTCTTGAAAGGTAAAGTTGCAGGTTGTCAGTAGTTAGGAAGGCAAATCCAATGATGGCATTTATTTCAAGAAGGCTTAAATATAAAAACAGGGATGTATTTCTAAGACTCTACAAGGCTTTCGGTCATGCTACATTTGGATTATTGTGCGTAGTTTTGGGTCCCATATCTCAGTAAGGATGGATTGGTCCTGGAGCGGTTTCAGACGAGATTCACGAGAATCAGGAATGAAAAGCTTAAAATATGAAGAATATTTGAGGGCTCTGGGTCTGTATTTGATAGAGTTCAGAAAAAAATGTTAGGATGTTTAATTGAAGCTTACAGAACACTAATTGTCCTGGGACAGAGAGGATTTTGGGAAGATATATCCAATGGAAGGAGCGACAAGTACCCGAGGGGACAAAATTAGAGAAGACCTTTGCAAACAGAGATAAGGAGAAACTTCTTCAGCCAGAGAGCGGTGAATCTATGGAATTCACTGCCACAGACGGCTGTCGAGTCTAGATCATTGAGTGCATATAAGAGTGAGACAGATAGGTTCTTGACTGTAAAGTGGATCAAAGGTGACAGGTAGAAAGCGGGAGAATGAGTTTGAGAAGCTTAACAGCCATCATTGAATGGCGAAGCAGGCTCAATGTGCCTAATGGTCAAGTTTCTGCTCCAATGTATTCTGGTTGTATGGTTAATATTGGTTCTCCTCATTCCTCATTTAATTGTATCCTGGAATTTGATCTTCAAATGATTTATAAAGAGTAACGTTACAATACTGATAACTGGGAAATATCATTTTCCCTCCCTCCAGTCTCAGCAGCCATGTCCCCAGTATCATAATCACACTGCAATTGAAATCCAGTGAATGGTACGTAATAACAGTTGATTGATATTGATGACATTAACAGCATGACCCTCACCTGCCCTCTCTGATCCTCGAATAACCATCTGAATTGTGTGTCACGTCATATTTTCTGTAAACATATCCATGCCATTTGTCTGTTATCACTCATGTTGTGGTAGGCACATTTTCCTGTCAGATTATGGACAAGGAAAGTTCTCTCCATATTTTGCTGACATTATCATCATTCATCAGTAGTTACAGACTGTATGTTTCCATTTATAAATGGAGAAACTTTTGTATGTTCTGACAATCCTTTGACATCACTCCCATATTCAAGGCAGATTGAAGGATTACATACATTCAATCTACCATCTCCAATATTCTTTCCCTCAGTCACCCCACATATCCCATGCCAAATGTGTAAATTTTGAATTTTCTTTTGAATTTTGATAATATCAATATTAAACTGAAAAGGGTTAACTGGAGCTATTTGTTCAGTGACTGTGATTAATGTCAATCCCCGTGGATCCTAATTATCCCAATGGAGAATTTCCATCGTTGAATGATAAATGGGCTTTTTTCAATGTGTTATCCAATCGTATGAGTAGGAGCATAACTGACAGCACTTATAGGGATCAGCAGCTCGAGAGAGAGGGGGAGTAGAGAACACAATCTGAGAACATTAGACAGGAACGTTACAATAATGGTTCAGAATGTGAGAACCTTGAATTGGAGTGTGCAAAAAATGCATCAGAATCTGAGAATATTAAACTGGAATATTACAATAACAGACAGGAGTTTATCCTTGGGTCTTTTCTATCTTTCTTGGCATTGGATATCATTAGCATCACGGATCCAGGATATCCTTTGGATTATTCAAGGTGGTTACTATCCCATCCTCGCTATAGTTGGTGTTCCTGGTAAGTCATTATATTTGTCTACTAAACTGGGTTGAACTAAATTTCTGCTCATGATATATAAAATTTGGAAAGTTCAAGACAATGTCTTCAGTTGCAAACAAAAACACCTTTCCTTATAAATAATAAGTATCAGACTACTATTTCTAAATTACTCACTCATATGCAAGCAGGAACCAGACTGTTCTCAAACTCAATAATCCATTTAGTTCTTCACAGGTTTACATCTCCATGTCCTCCCACTCACTGATCCTGTCCAATATCACTGTCATGATGTTCCAGCCTCATTATCAGTTTCAGTCCAACTTCTGAATATCCATGATTTGTGCCTTTTTTTAATCCGGATGCAACAGTTTCAAGTTTCTTCTAACCATATGTCCGTCACTGAAAAAAAAATGCTCTTGAGGATGTTTAACTTCTTCTCTGTACAAACGAGTCGACAGTTAATGGTGTTAAAGCCATTGACTCATACTCTCGAGCCACAGAATAATAGTCTGTTGATATCTCATGAGGGAAATTAAAAGCAACTGTTTTCGTTTGCCACAAAAGCCCATCTGCTTGCCCTAAGTCCGTTAGGCAAGTCAATGTGTCATTCTTCCCTCGTCAAGAAATAAAGTTGTTAATTTTTACTCCAAATAGTTTTGGACTCTAGAATTATCACGGATTACTGCAGTGGATAAACCTTTTCTCTGTTGCTGATTTTAAATTAAGCAGGAGAATCTATCCTGTGTTGTAACACTATGACGCCACAGGAATGTGCTTTACTCTTTACTGTCCTGTGGAACAGCTGAACCAAACACTCAGTTCAAGATCGGCATAACATGCTGCCCTGACCCGGGCTGCATACATCCTGTGAGAGAAGAACAGAAGTAAAGATAGCTCCCTTCCTCTGTCTGTTTCCCGTATTCTTACAGCTCATTTCTATTCAGATAGGTGATCATCCCCTTTTTAAAGTGAATTCCATTCATTTCCAGACGCATCTCTGGTGTTGGCTTTATTGATGCTGACGTACACATGTAAGGAACTTATAAGTTCCATGTCAGTCGTAGTGCAAAGAGAAGGGATGACTTTTTGTGGCACAGGAAAGAAACAGCGATATCTAAGTGAGAGAAAAGGATTATTCCGATTATCCCTGAGCGTGTTGTTGAGGCAGTATTTGGGGGACTGTGGATAGCCTTTCTTTCAAGTTTCATCAGACTAATCCCTGGGACGATGGCACCATGAGCAGTGAGTGAAGCTCAGTGAGAGAATAAGAGGTGATTGCATTGAATCTTAAGGGGGATGGACAGTCACTCATTATGTTCTCAATAGCCACTGATACGATGATAAATTTCATGGCTTTTTTTACTTGGGTTACATGATTCTGAATAGAATAAGAACGTCCGAGGAGTTCCCCTCATCCCACCCCCACTCCACATGTTGATTGAGAGAGACAGAGGTTCGATCTTTGAATAAATTGTTCCCACATTAATGCAGTGCATTCAGTATGTGATCCTGCATTAAACGTCATGTTATCCACAATCCCGACAACACCCACAATATGTTCATTCTAAAACAGTTAACTATCCCCACCAGCTTCTGACCTCCATGGAGAACATGGGTCTGTCTTCTCAGGAATGGAAGATGCTTCTCTGAGACTTGAGACAAAACATCTGGCTACTTTCCTCACTGCCAGCAAACCACGTTAAAATGTCATGTGACCCACAGGCAATGGACCCACGAGGAACATCGTGGATCCGTCTCTGAGTGCATTCTATGCTCCATTGATTTGTCAGGTTGAAGCATCATGACACCCTCCTGTCCTGTATAAGTGTCTCGAGGTGGTGAATGGCCTCTCCATGTCCCATGGAACAAGTTCATGGGTCTGACTTGGCCCTGCCTGTTCCTCTTTAACAGCTTGATGTGGAAACTACACCCCTCTTCTTCCTGTGTAATAGGCAGGAGGTTTGAATCAGTTATTCCTCTTTTTGTTCAGTAGTTTCGATGGACTGAATGGCTTCCACATACCCGTTTCTAACGTGCTTGAGATGCTGAATGGGCTGTTCATTTAACTGTGGAAATGTAGAGTGTCTGGCCTCGTTGTTACATGAATGTTACCGACATTTTTACAACACAAGCCTGAATGCTGTCCGGGTCACAGCTTGCACACAGACTGGTTCAGGAACTGAGGTGTGACACATTGTTCTGCACATTGGGTGATCTTCAGTGACTATCCACATTTCTGATCTTATGATGAGGAAAGACAGTGATGAAGCAGCTGAAGATGTTTGTTTTGAGGCAGCTACCCGGAAGATCTCCTGCAGAGATATCCCTGGACTGAGAGCATTGTCGGTCACCGAAGACAAACATCTTCCTTTGTGCTCTGAAAGACCCCAACCAGTGGGGAGAGTACACCTGATTACCATTAAGCTCAAATAAGTAGGTGGCCCTGATGCCATCCACAGTCTAATACTACCATGTTATCAAGGTTATTTACTCTTTCCTGAGCCCCTGTGTTCACTGCTTGTTCTTATCAATAGATGGTGGTGTATGTGTTGGGCGTGTTTTCCTCTGATAGAGGGTAATCAATGCCAGGAATTATCTGGGCTAGATAGTGTGGAAAGTTATATCACTGAAAGTTACATCACTCAAAGAGGTGGTATATGAATTTTTGACCTGTCAGAGAGCTAAGGGATGTGAAGAATTGGACTTTAAAGACGAGTTAATGCCAACAATAGATCAGCCATTATGGTATACAATGGCTTGATCGTCGGAGTCACCTCATCTTGCTCTTTATGTTCTCATATTCTGTAATTACAAAGTTAACGATTGTAATTTTCCTCAACGTTCTGTTATTGATTGTTGCAGTCAGAGAGAGTAAAGTATTTTGTGAGTCATCTCAGGGTGAGGTCAGGGGGCTGTATTCACAGTGTATTTTGGTCTCCTACATGACCAACAAATGAAGCACAAGATTCAAAGAGGAGACACTCTGTAAAGAGTCCAGAGGTGTCTTTCGAAACCAGCCTGGTTTTCCAACTAACATTTTCCAAACCACACCAAATCACGTGACAGTTTGAGGGATTGAATGATAGCCTATGTTACTATGGACCAGCTATTTGAAGCAGGTGACCTCCATCTGCTAATTTCAGGATCTGTGAGGAGCTGAATAGAACATAGGGACAGTGGACCGAGCAGCAGGAGTGGGCTATTAGACACTTCGTCTCCTCTCCACCACTCACAAAGTCCATGAGTGATGTGATCATGGTCTCAGTTGCACTTTTCTGTCTGTCTACCAATTTCCTACATCCACGTGTCTGTCAAATGTCACCAAACATAACTTTGAATAAATGCAAACATCCAGGCACCACAAACTTCTTGGGAAGGGAATTTCCACTTGTACAGCCCTTTGAAAATTTCTCATTTGTGTTTCAACCAATGTTGAAGGGTCACTATGTCCTTTTTCAGTCCCACTCCTCCACTGGTTACACGAAGCTTAAATGCAACCGGTTTTGTGAGTTGATCAATCATCTAGGTCTCAGAGTAGGTCATTTTTCTAGAAAAATGTGAGACGCAGTAAGTTGAACTCATAACAAATGGTAAAATGATAGACTGATTCAAACGTTATTCTGCCTTTGAACTTATTCTGCTCACACAAGCTACTGGTCATGAGATTTCTCCCTGGAACAGTTGGATTTGGCTGAATTCACTTTGTTTCAGGCAGTGGAGAGATTCCAGTGAATCCTCACCAGGAATCCTTCGCAAGTGGTGAAGATAACTCAGGGATTTTATGGACTCACCTTTTGCTATCCGATGGAACAAAGTAAGACAGAGAGGTTTCAATAGGGTGCTGCTTCTCATTCAGGGAACATTTTTCTCCCTCTCTGTGTTGAAACATACAGGAATGAATGAAGGTAAACGTCTTTGAAAATCTTCGAAAAGAATTATATCCTTTCATTTTAGTTTTGGTATCAAAACTGCACACAGTGCATCAAATGTGGTCTCAGCAATGTCCTGTACAGATGCAGTAAAACGTTCCTGCAATTAAACCTGACACCTTTTTTTTTGCCAAAAACAGCATCATTCCACTTACCTTCCAGATCACTTGCTGCATCTGCAGACTGACTTCATAGGATTCATGTTCCAGGAACATGGAAACCGCCTGTATCACAGAGTTCTGCAATATCTCTGTATTTACATTGTTTACCATTGTTTTATTCTTGCCAAAATAGACAACTGACTTATATTATTTCTGCTGAAGGTTTGCTCACTAACCTTCCCTGTCTGTATCACATTGCCGATTCACTACCTCCATTTGATGACACATTAAATGACCATCTTGATGTCCGAGCTAATTGAGCTCCAAGCCATTCCCTCCCCTTCCTTCAGATCTTTGAAACAGATTATTGATTACTGATGACCCCACAGTGATCTCTGAGGCACTCCATCAGTTACATATTTGCAGCCTGAAATGAACATTTATCTCTATTCTCTATTTCCTGTTAACGACTGATCTTTGCTGGACAGGAGAGTCAATGTTCCCTGCTCCTGGGTAGCCGTTCAGGCGGGTTGCATGGACTCCTCTGGGCTGTGTAATGTACTCAACGAGCTGAATCACTTCATTCTGTATTGCTGTGTAATTCCTTAGAGAGGCAGAATGGTCTTCTCTTGTCTCTTTGCAACGATTCTGTCTGATTGAATGGGGTGGTCCCCTACCATGTAACAGAGTCGAGTGTGGATTGAGGGAATAACACATGGGGTAGGGATAGCAGTATATCTCTGTGACAGCCTCGAGGGTTCGATTGAGGAACAACACATGGGGTAGGGGCAGCGGTATATCTCTGTAACAGCCTCGAGGGGTGGATTGAGGGAACAATACATGGGGCAGGGGCAACATTTGGCCATTTGGCTGCACCATTCAGAATGCTCATGGATGATCCGAGTGTGTCTATCCGTCCGTCTCCTGTCTGTTCCCAATAATCATTGATTCTCTTGTCCAGCAAAGATCAATCAAGGTCAGACTTATGTACTTAATGGTTAGTTCCCAGGGAATTTATCTGAACAAAGAGACCTTGAAGTGTAGCTTCATATCTCCTTGAAAGTGGAGTCGCAGTTAGATAGGATTGGGAAGAAGGCGTTTGATATGCTTTCCTTTATTGGTCAGAGTATTAAGTACAGTAGTTGGGAGGTCATGTTGCTCCTGTACAGGACATTGGTGAGACCATTGTTGGAATATTGTGCGCAATTTTTGTCTCCTTCCTATCGGAAAGATGTTGTGAAGCTTGAACGAGTTCAGAAAAGATTTACAAGGATGTTACTAGGGTTGATGGATTTGAACTATAGGGAGCGGGTGAACAGGCTAAGGCTGTTTTCACTGGAGTGTCGGAGGTTGACGGGTGACCTTACAGGGGTTTACAAAATTATGACGGGCATAGATAGTGTAAATAGGCAAAATCTTTTCCCTGGGGTCGGGGAGTCCAGAACTAGAGGGCATAGGTCTCGGGTCGGAGAGGAAAGATACAAAAGATACCTAAGGGGCAACTTTTTTCACGCAGAAGGTGTACGTGTATGGAATGAGCTGCCAGAGGAGGTGGTAGAGGCTGGTACAATTGCAACATTTAAGAGGCATTTAGATGGGTAAACTAATAGGAAGAGTTTGGAGGGATATGGGCCAGTTGCCGGGAGGTGGGACTAGATTGGGTTAAGATATCTTGTCGGTATGGACGGGTTGGAACAAAAGGTGTGTTTCCAAGCTGTACATCTCCATGACTCTATAAATGAGTCTTCACTGCTCCCTGAGGATGAGGACACCACAGGTAGCACAACAGTGAAGTGAAAGGGACGTCCTTATTTCTTTGTTTGACCTGTTATTTTAAAACTGTGTTAAATGAACATCAAATCACCACCTCTTTTCAGATGTAAGGACAGAATAATTAGGAACAAGCATAAAACGTCACGGACTCCAAACCTGTCCCATATTCCCACTGACCATTTCTAATTGAATATGTATCAAACCCAGCCTCTGATGCTGTCTCAGGAAGAGAATACCTGAGACACACACGAAAAAAGGAGTGGAATAAGGCCATTCGACCCATCGAGTCTGGTATGCCATTCAATAATTTCTTATATGTTCCTCAACCTCATACTCCTGCCTGCCCGAAGAATCCTTGATCCCGTTATAAATCAAAAAATATCTATTTGTGTCTGTGTCTGTGTGTGCTTGTTTGTCCATCTGCTTGTCACCTCTGTATTTGTGCATCTGCGTCTGTCTTTCTGTGTATCAGCCTGTGTGTTTCTATCTATGTTTTTGTGTATTTGTGTGAGACTCTATATGTCTGCGTGTGTTTCTACGTGTGTGTATGCCTATCCCCTTTTATGTATTGTGTTTGTTCGTATATTAGGGGGTGTGTTTCTGTGTTTGGATCTCTGTGCAGTGAGGTATCTGTATTTTTTTGTGTGGAGGGATTAAAGGACTGTCATTCGAAATGCCAGTGTGTTTAAAGTCAGAATTGACTTTCACTGAACACTGCTCTTTAATCGGTCAGTGCGACATGGATGTTTCAGAAATGCCACGTGAGGCATCCCAGTCCACTTCATCTTGTACTAGGGTCCTCCCCATATGGCGGGGGGAGGGGGGTAAGGGAATGGATATTGGGCACTACTCCACTCGGCATGGCCGTTCCTGTTCTATTCCAAGCTGTTTCTCTTGGAATAGGAGAAAGGGATGGAGGCAGTGAGGGCAGGAGTGGATGGCCCTGCTGTTAGTGCTAGTGGAATTGGATCTGGGGGGAATTGGGATTTTTGAATCCATATAGTATTATTAAATGGGGGGTATTGAGTAGGTGACAGAGAAAGCCTGGGAAAGAAGTTGCTGAATTCAATAGTGAGAGTGGTAGTGCCTGAGCCTTATTGGAGATAGAGCATAAGGATTGTCTCGGGGTAGGTGCGTTAAATGATATATAATGAGTGTGACCTTTATCCAGACAAGATATTGATGTTTGTCCTATATTCATGGAGATATCTTCAGATCATCTCAGCGTCGAGGTCAGCCTCCCCGATTGTCGTGTCCAAGTCTATCACTAATAATTACACAGGCCTGTCCCTCAGATTACACAGAATCAGTTTAGGTGGAACTTACAAATAGCAAGGCGAAGCAAATATTGGTGTGTTATAAATCGGTTGCAGAAAATCTGAGCATCATATCTCTGGAAATTAGATATGCAAGTATCATGGACACTGCAGTTTTATTGGATGTTCTCAAGTTGCATCTCAACTACGTTAACTAAGTGACTGCTCATACTGTGCAAAATAAATTCAGTAAGTGTATATGAGGTGGGTTGAAGAGTACGTGGTGAAGCAAACAAGAGAGCAGTTTATTTTGGATTTAGGTGTTGTGTGGTCAGAAGGACGAATTATTATCTTCACTCTGAAGCAGCTTTTAAGGAATAGTAACGTTAATAAGGTGCATTTTACACGGTGTCTACATACAATATAAAATGCTTGAACATTCTGGTTAAACATCATGGTAGCCTTGAGACTAGAGGATCAAATTCGCTTCAGTGACTTGGGAAAGTACAACATAACATTCAGTGGGAGGCAAGCAATGTTTGTTAGAGTCATAGAGTCTGAAAGCACGGAGACAGGCCCTTCGGCCCAAACTCGTCCTTTCTGACCAAAATGTCCAACCACACTAACCCCATTTCCCTGCTATTGCCCGGCATCCTTCTAATCCTTTCCTGTCCTTGTATTTGCCCAAATGCCTTTTAAATGATGCGAATGTTCCCGCCTCAACCTCTTCCGTTAGCACATCATTCCATATGCGTATCACCCCTGTGTGCAAAGCAGTTGGTCCTCAGGTTCCCTTTTATTGTTTCCCCTCTGATCTTAAACTGATACCATCTTGTCCGTGATTGCCTAACCCTGGAAAAAAACTGAGTACATTCACTCTGTCCATTATCTTATACACTTATATCAGATTCCCCGCAGCCTCATACCTCTAACGTCAGAAGTCCTAGCTTGTCCAACCTCTCCCAATAACTCAAACCATTGAGTCATTTGTAACATTCTTGTAAATTTCTTCTGCACTCTTTCCAGTTTAATATCATACTTCCCATAGCAAAGTGAACACAACTGAACATAACGCTCCCAGTATGGTCTCACCAGCATCATGTATACTTGCGATGTAACTCTCTAATTTACATACTTCGTGATAAATACTGATGAAGGCCAGTGTGCCAAAAGCTTTCTTCACTGCCCTGTCTACCTTTGAGTCAACTTGCAGAGAACCATGCACCTGGATTCCAAGGTCCCTCTGTCCCACTACACTCCTTAGGACCCAACCATGAAACTCCAACGTTGAATTGACTTTCTAAACTGCAAGACCTTACATTGATCTATATTAAAATCCATTTACCATTTCTCAACCACTTCTCCATGTGATCAAGGTACTGCTGTATTTTCTGAAATTTCTGATAACCTTCCTCAATCTCCTTAATGCTGCCTATTTTAGTGTTGTCTTCAAACTTACAAATCGTGCCTGTACATTCTCATCTAAATCGTAGATATATGTAATATGTAATGGTCCCAGCACTAACCCGCGAAGCTTTCCACTGGTCACATGCCCCCAGTCTGATAAGCATCCTTCCACTCTTTTCCTCTGCTTCCCACCATCAAGACAGTTTTGCATCTAATTTGGCAGTTCCTCCACAATTTCATGCGATCTAATCTTCCAGAGCAGGGAACCATGTACCTTATTGAAGGCCCTACTGGAATCCATATAGACTACATATGCCACCCTTCCCTCCTCAACGTTGCTAGTCACTTAATCAAAGAATTCGAACAAATTTGTGAACCATGATCTCCCATGCACAAGCCGCGCTAAGTTTGATTTTGGGCTTTTCTCCAAAACGTTGATTTTCCTGTTCCTCGGATGCAGCTTGACTTGCTGTGCTTTTCTAGCACCACTCTAATCTTGCTCGTATCTTTCCAATCTATCTTTCCAAAACACCCTATCTTTCCAAATGTATATCTTATCTCTCAGAACCTGTTCAAGTCAGTTACCTACTACAGATTTTAGGTTTACCGGTCTACAGTTCCCAGGTTTTTCTTTGTAGCCCTTCTTGAGTAAAGACATAGCATTTGCTGTCCTCCAGTCCTTCGTGAGCTCGCCCGTTGGCCAGTGATGATGCAAAAAATATCAGCCAGGGCTCCGGCAATTCCTTCTATGTCCTCCTGCAGTGTTCCTGAATATATCTGGTCAGGACCAGGAAATTTATAGACATATTGCAAAATCTGAAAAATACGTCTTTTTATTTCAGGTACAAACACCAAAGAAAAGGAAAGTGACACAATTATGTTTAACATAACTAGTTTGAAAATGTATGAGTCATAGGAAATGGCTTCAGAAGAATTTCAGTCATTGTGGAAACCTGAGAATTCTCAGAAATTCACGATCCAGAAACGAGGACCATGAAGCTGATAAGGAAATCAAAAACAGAACATAAATACTAACAAACAGGAACAAAAACACTGCATAAGTCTACAATCTGTATTTCAAAGGAAATAAAAAGAGAAGCAAGGTCAAATATAGAAATTTGTAATTGGGAGAGGAGAGAGTTTATTTTGAAGAACAGGAAAATGGCCAAGAAAATAACCAATTACTATGCATCTGTCTTCATGAAGGAAGATCCGCAAAATCCTCCAGTAATACCCAGTGATCATGTAGGGCCTGTGCAAATGAAGACAAAAAGTTAAGTAATGTCAGTTACAAGGTAGTATTTGAAAGTGTAACTGGATTGAGCATTGCTAAGTCTGACAAACCTGACGTACTTCATATTAAAACGTCAGGCATAAATCAGCAATAGAAGGATTAATTGCACTGCCAAAGACTGTGTTTTATTTTCCTGCACATTCTGCAGAGGGCGGAAGCCATTGCGAATAAATGGGAGTTAGTAAACGTGGTAGATATAGAAAAATGGAAGGGATCCAAGCATCTATAAAGGGAAGAAGACAGAGGGAAGAGAACTGCCGACCAATTAACTTGACATCTGCATTTAAACTTTTGGAATCTATTATGCAGCATGTCATATTGGATATTTAGAAATTAATAGGATCAATGGAGAGAATCCACATGGTAGATGTCTAACTCGATGTGCTATTAGGTTTTAGACCCAATCTATCACCCCCTGAGAAAAGAAACGGAAAGTGACTTCACCACAGGATACAACATCGCCACAGGAAATGACATCAATAACCCAATGAAACCCAAACATATACAAAGAACGCAGGAATTTGTAGCATCGCTTCGCCTGAGATCCACTGAAGATGGTACCTAGTAAGGTAACGAAACGTCGGGAAATGAACCTTCCAGCTCAGCGAGCAAACCTGTATCGTTTGTATACAGTGTTGGTGACCCAATCTGAGAAAGAATATACTGACCACAAAAAAAAGTGCAATGGACATTCTCCAGATTAATCTCACAGATGGCGAGATTGTCTGATGAGGAAACTCGGCCTATGTTCTCTAGTGTTTCAAAGAATGAGAGGTCGGTCACAATGAAATTTAGAAATTTCACAAAACATATGACAAGTTGGAAATTAACAGGACGTTTCCCTGGCTGCCCAATCCAAATTCAAGGTGAATAAAGACAAGATAAGGGATTGGCCACTTAAGACAGTAATTTTAAGGAAATTCATCACTCTGTGAGAACAGCCTAAAACAGGGTCATACAAACCTGCTGGCAGGGTAAGATTAGGGAAAATCTTCAGATATTCTGCAAGTGTGTCAAGCAGATATGAATAACACGGGAACAGGTCGCTTGCCAAGTTGCATCCGAATCAACTCAGCGTTAAGAGACAGAGAGTAGTGGTTGAAGGCTCTTAGTGTGACTCCAGACCGGTGTCCAATGGTGTATCACAGGGAGAAGTGCTGTGTCCCTTATTATTTGTGATTCGGATGTGCTGGTGTTGGACTGGGGTGGACAACCCTAAAAATCACATAACACCAAGTTACAGTCCAGCATGTTTATTCAGAGGTACAAGCATTCACAGCGCACAACCACCTGATGACGAAGCAGTGCTTCGAAGCTAGTGCCTCCGAATAAACCTGTTGAACTGTAACCTGGTGTTGTGTGATCTTTAACCTTATTATTTGTGGTATTCCTAAATGATGCAGCTATGAATATAGACGGGGGTGGCGGGAATGTGACAACTAAATTTGCGTATGATACAAAGATTTGCCGGGTGGTTGGCAGTGAGGAGGAAGATCTTATGTTATAGGAAGATACAGATGGAATGGTCAGATGGGCAGAGCAATGGCAGATGTAATGCAACCTTGATAAATATGGGGTGATACACTTTGGATGAAGGAACTGGACAGGGAGTACTCAATGAATGGCAGCACACGAGGAAGCTCAGAGGGTGTTTCTCCACACTTTCCTGAATGTGACTAAATACGTTAGTGCAAAATTTGAGAAAGCATAGACGACCTTATACATAATCTTTATTCTTCAAGGCATAGATTATAGGAGCTATGTGGAACTTTGGTTTGGCCAAGATGGAATACTGTATGTAGTTCTGGGAACCACATTACGGGAAGGATCTGATTGTAGTGGAGGGGGGCTCAGAGGAGATTCACCGGGATATTCCCTGGGATGGAGCAGATCAGCAATAGAGAGAGGGTGGATAAGCTCAGGTTGTTTAGTTTGGAGCAGAGAAGGCTGAGTGGGCCGTGATTCAGAAGGATCGGATTCCGAGGGACATGGAAAGGATGGACAGACAACAGCTGTTCCTTTTAGTCAAAGGGCCAAGAACAATGGACCACATTTTAAAGTGAAGGGTTTGAGATTTGGAGAGGGATTGAGGATTGCTTTTCACTCAGAGTGTGTTAGGGCCAGGAATGCACTTCCTGAGAGAAGAGTTGTCATGGTAACTTCACAACCATGAGAAAATACACGGCTGTGCACTTTAAATGCCATAAGATTCACGGCTACGGGTCTTGTGTCGGAAAGTGGGACTAATGTAGACCGTGCTGTATTTCTGATGGTACAAAGTCTGTGCTTCTGTGTTTCTATGGCTGTGGAAGGTCAATCATTGAGTAGCTTAAGATAGGAATTGATAGGTTTCTGAAGAGTGTATTAACAAGGGTTTTCAGATTGAACTGGTAATATCTTCTGAAAATATGTCAATGCCAAAATTAAGTGGAAAAAGTTGCAGCTTTCTTACAGTCTGATACAAGAGAATTGAGGACAGGGAAAAGGCAGAACCATGGAGCAAATATTTTAGTTATGTCTTCACAGAAGGAAACAAAACAAAAAAGTAAACTTCCCAACAATACTAGTGGATATTACTCTGTTGCGAAAAATGGAATAGAACGAAATTAGCAATCAAACAGTTTTAGAGGAAGTATTGGAACTGAAAGTAATGAGCACAGACAAAGTCAATGGAGCTGTATCAAATGGTAATCATATTTGAGAAAGTGACGTTTAGCATAATTATGGGGAAGCAATCAATGCAATATGATTGCATTTTCAGAAAGATTTTTAATAAAGCCCCAAGCCTATTATGCAAATTCAAATCCTATGGGACTGTGCCTAATATGGTTTTAGAATGGGAGAGCTGGCAGGAAGCATTGAGTAGGAATAAATCAATGTGTTTTTTTTTGAATGGATGGCTTGGAGGATATAACAAAGACAGGGGTTTGGGCTCCAGTTATTCCAAATACACATCATATATATGGTTGAGTGGATCAAATACAATATTTCCAAGTTTTCTGATGGCACTAAACAATCTCGGATTGTGAGTGGTTGAGCAGGATGTCAAAACTCTCCAATTTGATTGAGACAAGTGGAGGTCTGGGCAAATACGTGGCAGATGGAGAGCAATGGGAGAGGGAAGGGGGTGCGTGGGATATGTGATATTGAGACCTTTGGTGGGAACAACAGAACGGGAGCTTATCATTTGCAAAGGGATTGTTTGAAAAATGTTGATCTCTACAGAAACTTAAGCTGCATTTTTGTTTCCTTCTGTGCTGCCCTCCGAGGTCATTGTAGGGCAATGAGATCTGAATCGGGAAGTCAATACTGGGAACGGCATTGGGACGCTGACCAGTGTACACAGACCCAACAAGTGGGGAGCTGTAACATTGAAAAGAATCTGGATCTCCCTGTGCACGAGTCACTGAAAGCAAAATTGCAGGAGCAGAAAGCAGATACGCAGATAAATCGTGTATCACCTTCATTTCAGGGGGATTTGAATACAGGAGTAAGAGTGTTTTACTGCAGCTGTACAGGGAGTTGGTGAGACCCCATCTCGAACATTGTGCAGTATTATGTGCAGTTTTGGTCTCCTTACCTCATAAAGGACAAATCTGACATTGAGGCAGAGCAGTGAAGATGACCAAACTGATCTCTGGAATGGTAGGCTTGTTGCAGAATCTGGGGTGGCTGGGCCTGTATTCCATGGGCTTTAGGAAAATGAGTGGAGATATCAATGAAATATATAACACTCAGTCAGGGCGAGACAGATTGGAAGCAGGGGTGTCAATTCCCCTGGCTGTGGCATCAAAATAGGGGCCACAGTATTACGTACAGACAGACCACTGCATTGAGATGACAATAAATGTCTGCACTCAGAGACTGGTTAACCTGGGGAATTATCTCCCAGATCAGGCTGTGGAAACCAAGGCACTGAGTATAACTAAGGATTTTTGGAAACTAAATGGATAGGGATAGAGCAGAGTATGGTATAAAGATAGAGGATCAGATAACATTACAGGTTGTTCTCCAATAACGTTGTAGCTGTGTTCCTGTGCATCACTGTGTTGCAGCAAATCATGCAATATTAATGATGTGGTCTATGGGGAAAAGAGACTAACGGGCGAACCGCAAAATGTCAGTAAAAAACAAAAATTAAAGTTAGTCTAACACATACACTAGCACAGTCTAATTAAACCTTTAAATCATATACTGTAATGAAGTAGTGCTGTAAATGTAACACTTTCACAATGCAGTCACTGGCTACATCCCTGTACCTTTCACCAATCTCTTCACCAGAAAGCGCGCAGGACTGACTGACCACGTAATGCCAACACGGAATTCCATTTCTCCTCAAGATCCTCCCCATGGTTTGAAATAAAGTTCCTTGTAATTGGAGAGAACACTTCCCAGTTTCAGGCTCAGGTTCAAGGCTTGTAGAGCGGATTGCATTCCTGTTTTAGCTGAACACCCAGAGGGTGCATTTTGCAGGCAGAGCAATCCTGAAGCTGTGTTTTGTTGTTCATCTGGTGCCTGGCAAGGAATCGCTTCACAGTGAGCTGGAGCTCAATTTATAGAAAAATGGTGCGTAATTCACGAATCACATTGCAGTCAAATCATGTTTAATAAACATGTATTATCAGAGAACTGTCTGTATATTGAATCGAGGAGCAAGATTGATGGACTGAAGGGACTACACAGTTCTTATTTTATATTTCACCCTGTTTAACATATTAATGGCTATGACCACTGTGTCGGGAAAACTGCATTGAGGAGATTTTCTCCATGAACGAATGTGTGGAATGACCTACTCCTTTCCCGATGTTTCCGTGCAGTTTGTGGGAAAGCTGTGTAAATGTTGTCACAAGCTCGCAGATGTTAGGAAGGAGGTCTCTGCAGGGTCAACAGGATTGTTATCCTGTTCCCTTTTCTGATATCCGGGCTGGTTCCGGGTATTCTGTCTGGTTTTATCCTTTAGCACCTTGGAGCAGTTTGATAAATTAAATGTCTTCCTTGGCCGTTTCAGGGACCATTGAAGAGATTATCACATGGCTCTGTGTCTGGAGTTATTTTTAGGCCAGACCAGGAAAACATGGGCAATTCACTTCCTAAAAGTACATTGGGGAAGGAGATCAAAGTTTACAATCAACATTGGATGCAAGGTCACTGTTGCCATCACCAGATTCTCGATCTTGATATTTTATTAATTGTTTTTTAACTTCCACCAGCTGCCAGAGCATTATCCTGTATTGGATTAGTAATCCAGTGACATTTCCACAACAGCACCATCTCCACACAGGAATCTTTCGGAGACCACACTGAATGGGTTATTTCTGCACTGCCTTACAGCTCTGTCAAAATCAACTCCTAAAAATTTGATTATTGTGAAGGGAATGAGGGAGTATTAAATGGTCAGAATGTAATTATTCAGCTATTGGGAGACGGGACATAGTTGACTAATTTTCCACCTTGCCAGGGAGATGTCAGAGTAGAAGCTGGAATGAAATAGCTTCCCCAGTATCACGGCTTGTTGTGCAGCACAAGTCTTCAGTCCTATTGCAGGAATGGTGTCAGGGCCCACTGCCTTTGTCGTATCTACAGTGTTCAGCCGTTTCTTCATGTCACGTTCAGCAAATCGAATTGGTTGGAGACTGGCATCTGTGATTCTGTGGATATCATGGCAAGGATGAGGTGTATATTCCATTCAACACCACGTGCTGAGGATGGTGCAGATGCTTGTCTTTTTCACTAATGTGCACGGCTGTTCTATTATGTAGGATGGAGATATTTCTGGTGTCCTCTCCTCCAGTAAATTGTTTAAAAGTACACCGACATTTATGTCTGGATGTGGCAGGACTGCAGAGCTTAGATCTGATCTGTTGGTCTTGGGATCATTTTGTCGTCTCTGTCAGATGACAGTTCTGCTGTTTGGAATGAAACCACTCAAGCGCCGTAGATTTGATGGTTTGTCATCAGCTTTAGGTACACATGGTTCTGACCTTGGCATGTTCACCCACACTCGTCACTGAACCATCACGCGGTTTGATGGTAATGGTAGACTGATGGAATATCCTGGGGAAAATGTTACAAATTAGGTTTGAATACAATCCTGCTTCTGTTGCTGCTGTTGTCAACAGCATCACATGAATGCCCAGTTTGAGCTGCAATATCTGTAATTCAATTCTACTGACTGTCCCCCAGTTCACATCGAGACCCATTCACCGATCAGCTTTGCACTCAGTGACCACACTTGGTTTCTAATATGGTAATACTTCCATTTTCATATTCTCATTCTGAGGGCTCGCCTTGGTGTCCTGCTTCCAATTTGTTACATTATTCAAACTCTTTAACATATTCACCTGAATCGTTTCCTTTCTCGTAATGCCATCTTCTTGTTTTGAATTGAAAGCATTTCCCTCTGGTTTTCTCCCTGACCATGATTAAGAGTTCTGTAGTGTCAGTGATACCAGCCTTATGCAGTTTCTGAGCGAATGAATGTGTGCACTTTGCGTTATCGTTCAGTTCCCAGTGTATGGCGCTCCGTGTTGGGCAGGGCGTTTGAGCTTTCACACTCGTCATTGGAAGTTGTTCTAAAACAGAAATTGCTGAAGAAACAAAGCAGGTCTGCGGACGTCTTCTGTAGTGAATGTAGAGTTAATCTTTCGGGTCCAGTGACCCTTTTATGAAGCTCTCAGTTTCTCGAGCAATTTTTGTGTTTTCAATTCCAGGTTCCTTCGCTATTTCTTTAATTTGTGCTGTGCCTATTCGTTTCTGGAGAAACCCAGCAGGTCTGGCAGAATCTGCAGAGACAGAGAAACAAGTCCAATGTGACTTGTTCAGAACTGAAAAGGGTTGGACACCTGGCTTTTTAATCCCTTGCCGGAGATGCGGGGTGGGTGACTTGGAAAAGTGGGAATGGAAAAAGATAAACGGGCTATTAGCAGTGGTGAACGAGAAGATGATGCAAAATGGGTTTGAATTAAGGTGTGAATGGGGGAAAGCGGATCTGTCTAACTGAGTGTAAGATAAAGAAGACACAACCACACAAGGCCATAGGGAGAACAGGAGGGAGAATGTTAACCATGAGGTAATAATAGTTCTAGATCTATACGTTTTCAAAGCATACATCATCACTGCCTTCACACTATAGAATTCAGATGCTTGACCTCTTATTAGCACGAGTAAGAGTTTCATGCTGCCTTAGTTTTGTAACATACAGCAAAACTAACAGTATGGAGTTTGGGTTGTTTTCTTTACCTGACATTTTTAATATTCTTTCAAATTTGCAGTGCTTATCGTTAAACGTTTGGTCTTGAAGTTAGTATCAGATGGAGTGTACGAGTTTGAGGGGTGGCATTCGAGAAGTTTATAATATCATTGGAGGCATGGATAGAATGATTAGTGAAGGCCTTTTCTGCAGGATCGGGGAGCTCAAACACAAATGCATAGCTTTAAGGTGGAAGGGAGGAAATTGAAAGGGACAAACTGACAACTTTTTTTGCACAGAGGATGATGTATGTATGTAATGATCTGCCAGAGAAACAGTGGTAGATGCAAGTACAGCTACAATATTTCAAAGACATTTGAACCAAAATATGAACGGGAAAGATTTAAAGCCATATGGGTCAAGTGCAAGCAGATGGGATTAGTTTAGTTTAGAAAACCTGGTCAGCATGGACAAGTTGGACCAAATGGTCTGTTTGTGCAAGATATGACTGTATGAATCTAGAAAGTGAGGAAAATGTACGTAAAGATATGATGCAATAAATTGGAAAGAAATATAAAAACAAGCATCATGAGCTTTTCAGTCTACATAAAAAAAAACTTTGAAGATATATGTGTGAACTGAAGCAGAAGTAAACTGAGGAAAGTACATTGAGGCCATTAGGAGGGTGTGTCTGGAGAACTGGCCACAGGGAACAGGCAGATAATTTACTGACTCTCCAGAGATTTTTCACAAGGCATCACAAAATAAACGTTCTGACACAAGATAGAGGCTCGTATTATGATGAATAATACAATAGCATGGGATGATGGTTGCTTAACACATAGAAATCGGAGAGTCAGAATTTAAATCACTCCTTATGTGGAATGTAGTGTAAGCATGTCAATGGTATGAACATAATGGTAATAGGAGGGAAGTTCTTGAACTGTCTCTAACAAAAGGAACAAGGTTTATATCTAACAAATAAGAATAAGAGTAGGCAGGTCAGCAGTAATTCATAGTTAATTTTAAAAGAAGTGGTCACAGAGTGACTAGCGGCACTGTGTGAAATATTCCATAACTCTGTGGATTAGAGGAGTGTTCCAGTTAAACTGGAGACCTTCCAATGTTGTGCCTGTCTTCAAGAAAGGAATGAGACAGAAGGCAGGAACAATTTAGCCTAAATCTTATTGCTGGGAATCTGCTCGAGCCTGTTATTAAGGAAGGAATTGCAGGGCACTTAGAAAAGTTTAATGCAGAGTTGGCATGGTTTTGTGAAGGGGAAAATATTTTTGTTCTGTAAAATCATACAAATCATACAAATGTTCAGAATGTTCAGAGTCATGCGGGAAAAGCACAGCATGTCAAGGAGCATCCATGGAGCAGGAAAATCAATGTTTCGGACAGAAGCCCTTCATCAGGAATCCCTGAGAAACTGACAAGCTGATTTGATAAAGGGAACTGGTCAACATGAGGCTTTCCAGAGATTTTTCACAAGGTATCACAAAATAAACGTTCTGACACAAGACAGAGGCTCGTAGTATGATGAATAATATATTAGCATGGGTTGATGGTTGCTTAACACATAGAAATCAGAGAGTCAGGATTAATGGATCTTTATGATAAAACGGATGTACTGGATTACTACAAATGTCTGGCCGATGGAATCAGATATTTACTATCTATACTGATAGGCTGACGGCGGGAGTTGAGTGCAAAATACATCCGAGTTTGTGGATGACACTGAGAACCAAAATGCAGGCTGTTATTTAATGAAGCAGACTCCCAGAAAAGGAGCAGTACAAAGGGATTTGAGTGTTCCTGTGTATGAAACATAGCATCATCATGCTGATGGAGCAAGGTTGGTTCATGAGGCAGCTTCCTGGGATGGAAGGGTTGAATTATTGAATACATCTAAAATGGTGAGGCGAATATTCATTGTGATTGAAATGAATGAGGGTGATATTACTGAAATATACAAGATACAGAGGGGGCTTGACAAGGTAGATGCTGAGAAGGTGCTTCCCCGAGTCTCGAACTCGAGGCGGTAGATACCGAGTAAGGAACATCGATTTTAATCTGAGGTGAAAAAATATGTATTCTCTCAGAAGGTAGTGAACGTCTGGAATTCCCTAACCCAGAGAATTGTGGAGGGATACAAGGAATTTGGTAGGAAAGTGGAGTTGAGCCAGGAAGTAGATCAGCCATGTTCTTATTGAATGAGAGTTCAGGCTTGAGGGGCCGAATAGCTGACTCATGTTCCTACTTCTTACGTTTTTATGTTATGCTTTTGGAAAGTAATTGTTTTTTGTTCCTGGAAGTCGTGCTGTACAATGCTGCATTCGGGAGAGGAGAAAATTTGCCTGAGTTAACCCTGAATGGGATATGGGAGCTGCATTCAGAGCAATCCCAGAGCAGAAGTTACAGATTGAGGAAGCCTGGAAAATGGGATTGCCAGCTGGGGGTCACTTTCTGACCAAGCCTGGAATTTCCAAGTGAATTTCCGAAACTACACCTAACCATTGGCGTGGCCTCGAGCTGCCTGTGTGTAGCAGATCCGAAGGGCTCAATGGAACATCAGAACATAGGGCTGAGGGACACGAGTGGCCCATTCGGCCCTTTCACACGACTCCACCAGTAAATAAATTGGTGGCTCATCTCATTGTGTTCCCAGCTGCTCTTTTCTCTACATGCAGCATTATCTCTGATTCATCTGTCTATGGAAAATCAGACGAAGCCAGCCTGGATATAATATAAAGATTCAGCCATCATACACTTCTGGGAAAGGGAATTCCCACTTGAATGAAATCCCACTTTGTGAATTTTTCTTCACTCCATTTCTGACTGAGGATGGAGTGTGTCACTGTTTCCTTTTCTAGTCCCACTCCTCCACTGCTCACAACACAGTTTTAATGTAACCAGCTTGGTGATATGACTGATGATAAAGGTCTCAGACTGGGTCAGGTTCAGTGATAGGAACAACTCAGGCAGATTTCTTTCATCAGCCGCAGGTAACTAATAGGGCTAATGGAGCAGCATGTTAGATTTGTGGTAAGCACTACTGCCTCATATCAGCAAGGAGATGAGCTCAATTCCAACCTCGTCCGAAACTCTATGTGGAGTTTGAACATTCTTCCCGTGTCTGTGTGGGTTTCTTCCCAGTTCGCCAGTTTCCTCCCACAGTTCAAAGATATACAGCTTAGTTTGATTGGCCATGCTAAATTACCCAGAGTGACCAGGGATGTGTAGGTTAAGTGGGTTAGTCATGGGAAATGAAGGGTTACATGGATAGGGTAGGGGGGACAGGTCTGGTAGGATACTGATCGGTGGGTTGGTGTGGACTCGATGGGTCGAATGTCCTACTTCCACACTGTAGGGGTTCAATGACAGGTTTGGGCTACACAAACTCCCAGTCAGTATACTCGCCTCAAAGCTTTGTATATTTCAATAAGATCAGCTCTCATTCCAAGGGTAACCTGTTAAAGTCCCCAAAATATCAGCCCTTCATGCATGGAATAAATTAAGTGAAACACCTCTGAACTGCTTCCAGTGTTACTATATCCTTTCTCAGATAAGAATGCAAAAAATAAAACTAATCTCACACACCGATGAGTCGGTTTATTTTCGTTTTCTCAGGGTGTAGTGAACCTTTGGAACACTCTTCCCTGCAGACCATTCGAGGCAGAGATATTGAATATATTTGAGGCAAGGTTCACGAATCACAAAGGAGTCAAGGATTATCGAGGAGTGGGCAGTAATGTGCAGTGTTGGGGAAAATGTAGACATTGGTACTGAATGACACTGCTCCAGAATATCCAGGAATTAAACGAAATGATAACATCGATGCAGTTTTAAGGGGGAAACAAGATGGCAGCGATCTGAAAGGTCTGCTTTACTGGGCTCTGCATTACAGTAATGCTCTAGCCCACCCCACCACAGTCATTTACTTACAATTCAACACTAAAAGAGCTATAGAATCCTTACTAATCCCGTTTTGTCAAGTGGAAATGACAAAACACGGAGAAGGATCGAGTAACTCCCAACACGCAGTGCACCCGTCAGAAGCTTTCAGCATGCCTGTGGCCGCACCTGTAACCCCCTCTGCTCGTTCAATGGACCCAGTTACTCATCAGGCCTTGGTCACCGAGTTCACCAAGTTCCCTGAAATGATTGAAGCCAAGACTGAAATAAAATTCAGCAGGAGGATAGAACCACTCTCAGCAGTCCTCCAAAATCATGAGCAGCAACTTGAAAACCTTGGAAACAGAACGGATGAGGTCGAGTGCCAAACTGCAGGAGCAGAGAGTGTGATCGATTCCTGTTAGGAGCGGACACTCGCCCCTGAAAAACAGGTCCGTACCTTAACTGAACAAGGTAACGACCTCGAGAACAGGGGCCGGATGAAGAATATTCATATCATCGGTCTGCTGGACCGGATAAAGGTGATCAGCCAGTGAGTTTTTTTCGAGAACTGGCTGCAGTGATTCCTTCACTTCGAAGCTGAAGAGGGACGGGTGAAGAGTGAGACAGTTCATCGGGTTACAGTGCGCAGGTCAGGCTCAGACCAACGCCATCACTCTGTCCTTGTGCGATTACATAGTTGCAGGGACAAACAAAGACCTATGGAAGCTTCCAGAACAACGGGAAAAGACCCGAGGAGGGCTCCAGGATTATGTTCTTCCAGGTCTTTTCAGTGGCAGTGATTCATAAAAGGAAATCTTTTGATGATATCAAGAGAAGGTTAAGGAACTTGAGATTCAGTATTCCTTAATGAACTCAGTAGTGCACCGTATGCTTTCAATAGATCCACGCACTGTTGGATCTTTCAATAGATCCACTGTCTCTCCAGAGGATGTGAAAACTTTGTGGACACTTTAAAGTAGGCTGGATGCTTTAATGTAAAGCGATAACCTTGTTTATCTTTTTTAAAAGGACGTTTGTTGAATGTTTCTGTTATTAAGCAGTGTTAAATTATAGTCGGGGATGGGTAGAGTACACACTTTTAACTTCTTCATTCGTATTACTATTCTTTTTTTTCTCTTGCTTAGTTTGTGTGTCGGGTTCGGCTCAAGCTGGAGGGAGTTATGAAGGTGATCGTGATGACTGAATGCCTACCTAAGTGCAGTTAAATCCCGATGTTTGCGATTAATTGCCCTGGATGCAGTATTGATAATGGGGCAGAAGATAAAGATTTGTGACGTGCAAATGCCCCCAGTCGGCGGGGGGCAAATTCCCCTCCTGAGTGTCATTGGCACTTTGTATCCTTTTTTTTGTTTTTGTATATATTTAGTTTTGGAACGTTTTGAGAGCTTGTTAGTTGTAGTAGCTTTAGTTTGTATGTCTTTTTAGGCTCTATGATCCTTTTTTCATTGGTGCTCAGTGATTTGTAATTCGAGTTCTTCCTCTCTGGATTTCAAATATTGTTTCAGTGTGTAAAGGCTAATGTCGTGCTTAAATGGTGCATCTGGAACATTTAGGGGAGCCATTCGCCAGTTAAGAGGGAAAAGGTACTTTCTCGTCTTAAAAAGGAGAGGGTGGATATTGCCGTATTGCAGGAGATGCACTTTGATGACAAGGAACATTTGACATTACAGCAAGGTTGGTTTCATCGTGTTTATTTCTTGTCTTTTAATAATAGGAATAGGGGAAAAGCCATACTGGTGAGGAAGAATCTTTCATTTAAATTACTAGATTGTATTAGACACCCGCGGGAATATCATAACCCTCAAAGATATATGGGGAAGAAAGCGATATTTTGAATGTTTATTGCCCCCGGCTCACTGCCTTAAATTCATGATAGAAGCATTTTCCAAATTAAGTAATCTTTCTTCGCAGCACATTATTGTAGGAGGAGATTTCAATTGTCTTTTGCACCCACGGTGGACAGCATGCCCAAAGGCCCCCAGCACCATCTTTCCAATCCAAGCAAATAGTGGATTTTGTGTGGAAGTGGGGCTGGTGGATGTATGGAGTCAGATCCACCTCATAGATAGGGATTTTACTTTCTTCTTTAACCCGCAGAAATGCCACACTAGTGTTGATCTCTTCCTCACCTTGCAGCAATCTTTGATTCAGTCGTGTTCTGTACAATTGGGAATATTACCATTTATGACCATGCAGCAGTATACCTATTGGTTAAGATTAAGGACAATATAGCAGGTTCGAGACATTGGCGAATGGATCCCTTTATTCTTAAGGATAGTAAGTAGATTCAGTATTTCTGTAATGAATTCAGATCTTTCTTAGCCATTAATTCAGATTCAACCAGTAACCCATCCATTCTATGGGAAATTGCTAAGGCTTATGCCAAAGGAATAATTATTCCTTAGGATGCAGCAGAAGGGGGAGCAGGAACGCTTGCTCCAGGCATGGTTGAAGGCAGCCGAGAGGGCATATTGTGATAGACCCTCGCTGGCTAGGCTACAAAGGATCACAACGCTTCGGTCTGCAGTGAATTCCATGGTCACACAAACAGCCAAGAAGGAACTTACGTTTGCAAAACAAAGACTGTTTGAGCATGGTGATAAGCCAGGCAAGTATTCAGCCTACATTGCGAGGAAAAAGAGAGCCCCACAGCCATTACCTCAATTAGGGAAGGTACTGGAACCCTTACCTGAGATCCCATAAAGATTAAAGCAGCATTTCGGAGATTTTTCTCCGAATTATATCCGACTGAGCATTATGAGGATAGATGGAATCTTTCTTCAAGAACTTGGATCTTCTCGGGGTAATCCCCAAATAAGTGGCTTGCCTTAATGCACCATTGTCAGTGCTGTAGGGTGTAAAGCAGCTTCTGGGCGGAAAGGCGCCCGGTCCTGACGGATGTCCACGTGAATTTTATGAGGAATTTATAAACCTATTGTCAGGGCTGATGCTTACCATTTTAGTCACTCACACAGTCACGACTGCCTCCGATGATCCTTAAGGGAGGCTCATATATCTCTTATTCTTTAGAAAAGGAAGACACCGAAAGATTGTGCTTCCTATAGGCCCATCTCACTTCTAAATGTTGATTTCAAAATTCTGTCTGAGTCCCTTATATTAATGATGGAAACTATTTCTCATTCCATTGACAAAGTGTGCCAAACCGGCTTATAAAAGGCTGCAGATATTCCAACAATGTTAGATTACTCAATGTGATCCAAGCGTGTCAACAGCAAATTATAAAGGTATTAATGATCTCTTTAGATGCAGAGAAGGCATTTGATTGGGTTGAATAGCTGTATCTCTTCTATGGGCGAACTCAGGGAAATAACTGATGCCGTGGGAGAATCCTGATTTCCTTTTCAATGGTCCCGGGGGTAATGAGGGTGTTCCCTATTTAGGTATATTCATTAATCCTATATTTGAACTTATATTTCACGTGGGATTTGTCCATTTGTTTGACAAAATTAAACAAGACCTTCGAATATGGGAGGCACTTCCAATATCCTGGCTATGTCGGATAGTTCTTATTAACATGAATTCTCTCCCTTGTTTGTATATCCCGTGTGAATGCTTTCTTTGATGTTTCCCAGAAAGACATTTAGGAGACTAAATGGATGATGTAGCTCTTTGATTTGTCACCATTAGCGACCACCATAAGTTAACCAAATTACAACGAGACCACAGTTTGAGGGGAATAAATCTCCCGAATATTAAAAGCTATCAAAAAAGCTCTTCTTTACCCGATGTTAGTGAGGCCTTGACGTCACTATGGTTAGATATTGAAGCTTCTCAGGCAAAGTGCTCCCTTATTAATCTACTATTCACAGAAAAAAGGAGGACATTTACGGAGTATTGCCATTTCCCAATCAGTATCAATAATTTTAAAGTAGGGAGGGCAAGGTTTCCGATCGAGGGCAATATAGCCAAACCTAATTTCTTACCGCAAAACGTGGTGTACCGTGTTTCCGACGGGGCATACTGGATTCCATGTTTAAACTGTGGGCAACTCGTGGGTGTATCTTGCTTTGATGATTTATCTCAGGGAGAAGCAAGGATGTCCTTTGATCAAATAAGTCGGAACAATGGACTATCGAGTAGAGATCTCTTCTGTTTTCTTTTTATCAGATCAGAGATGTTATTCCAAAGAGAACCACGCTTTTAACAGACCCGTACAGATCTGATACAGAGAAGAGAGTGCTTAGTGCTAAGAACACACTCTCTGTCAGTACCCTTTGTCATTTGTTGGACAGTGGCCCCTCAGACGAGACTTTGTGCCTTTCTGAGGTCTGCAAAGAGAGTTGGGAGTTCAGATCTCTTCGGACACGGGGAGGATATTTGTGAAAATGTAATAAGTATTTCGACCTGTAAGAAGACTCTTGCCATGAAGTTAAAGATTCTTCACAGAGTCTATCTGGCCCCAGATCCTCTCTCAAAATTCAAGATGGGAGTACGTCTTAAATACAGAATGACTATGGGCACTCTTATTCATTGCTTGTTGACCTTCCAGCAGCGCTATAGGAGCGGTGTGTTCGGTGGGATGGAGAGGATCTTGGGGGCGGAATTGGAGATGGATCAGGTCTCCCTTTTCCTGGGCCTGCCCAGTCTACCTTACTCAGATGTGTATAGGAAAAATTACTTCAATACCCTCACTCCCTGTGTTCACAAAAAAGGTTCTGTTGTGTTGGGTGTCTGAAAACCCTCTGGTTCTATTGGGTTGTCGTAACCTCGTCATGGAGCATAGCCCTTTGGACTTTTTTAAAGGTATGTTGAATCAGAAAATAGAGGATTTTTATAAGACATGGCAGCCCTTTTTGAATTACCAAGATACAGGCTGATCTGCCACACTAATAAGGACTTTTATATAGCTATGACTAACTTGACTAATGAATCTAATGTCCAGAGAGGAAGAATTACGAACAAATGAGCATATATTAGTTAATGGTCTTGAAGGTTGAGAGCTACAGGTTTGTTACACTGAGTTCTACAATTCGTTTTTTAATTTTTAAAAATTTTTCTTCAGTCCATTGATTTACCTTTTTTTTTTATCTACATGGACATGGGTGTAATTGTGTTGAATTTGCATTGCTTTTTGAGTTGGGTATTGTTGGTTCATTGAAGCATTAAAAAGATTTTCTCTGAATAAAAATATTTTTGAAAAAATTAATATGTTAACATGGAAAGAATAGAGTACCAAATGACCACTTTCTCATTAGTGAGACCACAAATTATGGCTTATGTTAAGGGTCATCACACCTCGCGTGACAGGATGACGTTGAGAGGGCGTCCACTTCTTGGCAACCTCTGTCTGTGTGGGGAATTGAACCTGCACTGTTGGCCTTTCTCTGCATCACAAGCCAGCCACACAGCCAACAGATTGCACTACTGCGTAACTGCTTTGATAGAAATAGCCAAAGCCAAAGTAAAATATAAACTTTGATAAGAAGGAAAAAAGGTACAATTCAGATAACGGTCAAGATAATTGGTGACGAAAAAAAATCTCCGCTGGAAATTATATTTTATAATGAGACAGTTGATTGGATGCTATATTTGGTTGAATGTAATAAGTTGACCCAAGCGAAATAACCAGAATTACTAATTGTGTTTAGATATCGATAACTATAAAATATGAGTACATTTTTGATTGGTCTGTGTGAAGCATGATTACCATTTTATGAAAGTTAAAAAACTGATGGAACATATTTTTGGAGGGTTGGTTCCTGAGGGAAATTCCTCTCGAACACATGCTTGAAGAAACCAAGGGTAGAAAGTGCCAGAGTGTCGTCTGGTCAGTGACAGGAAATCAGGAAGCTGAATTATTGAAAGTTCCTGCAACGTGGAGCTCAGGAGACAGTCAGATTAGTCAGGGGTTGTGGGTTCAAGTCCCATCTGGGGTGTCTGACTCTTCCTTGTCTGTCCTTAATCTGCTTTACCAACAACTGCTAATCTGCATTCAGTTGATGGGGTGGGGTGTTCCCTGTCGCCTTACGCAGCTCTTTAGGGCGGCACGGTGGCACAGTGGTTAGCACTGCTGCCTCACAGCGCCAGAGACCTGGTTCAATTCCCGACTCAGGTGACTGACTGTGTGGAATTTGCACGTTCTCCCCGTGTCTGCGTGGGTTTCCTCCGGGTGGGTTTCCTCCCACAGTCCAAAGATGTGTCAGGTGAATTGGCCACGCTAAATTGCCCGTAGTGTTAGGTAAGGGGTAAATGTAGGGGTATGGGTGGGTTTCGCTTCGGCGGGTCGGTGTGGACTTGTTGGGCCGAAGGGCCTGTTTCCACACTATAAGTAATCTAATCTAAGTAATCTAATCTAAAAACTAAATGGTACAGCACATTTGAAGGGCTGAATGGACTCATTATGGATTTTAATTGCATGTGATTTTAAAAAAACGCTCTGTTCCTTCACTTAATGTTTTACACACTTGAGCACTGCCATTTTCCTGAAACTGGGAACTATTTGAAATATTATCTGGAACATTCCATTTTCAGCATTCTCCGGAGCATTCTACAATCTGTGGGGATATTACAAAGGCAAGAGACACAGAGGGGGGTGGGGGTGCTGCATGCAGGAGTGAGAGAGGTGGAGCATGAGCCCTGTTCAGGTGTTGGTGCTGGAACAGACATACATTCAGTGTGAGGGACGAGAGAGCATACAATGACCCTTATCCTCGCAGAGTAGGGAATGTCACCGACGTTTTTCCTGTATTGCTGGACATTGCTACAGATCGCTGATACTGCACTGAGCTGAGTGATGAGCTCAGACCATGCTCGGTGGGTCTGGTGGTGTGGCCCACTCTGGGAAGCGATGTACTAACCCATCCACCAGAATATCTGTGACCCTGTTGACAAACCGTGGTGTAATTTTCCCTTATCTGCTGTGCTCTGGGTAAACTGTACATGGCTGCTCCAAATTGAGGAAAGCTCAATCGAGTGCCCATTGTCCTTTTAAAGATGGCACCAGTGTCAGGGATCACGGAATATCCAAGGGCATCCGGGCGATGGTGGGTACCTCCAACCATGATGGGTCGGAGAATCGGGCTGGCATTGAATGAGAGGGACAGCATGGGTTAGGTGGGTAGTTAATGAGGTGATTTCGATAAGATAGCACCAGGAAACTAGCTCAGCCTCGTGCAGACAATCCCCCTGTCACACTCAATGAAAATCACTCAAAGATAAATTATTGCTAAATTCAGACGGATGAGTTGAAGACTCTGCTGACCCTATTCACAGTTACAGAGCTGCAGAACAAATCCTCATCCAAAACTCTCCATCATCTGAACTCACACCAATATTCTGTTCACCATCATTCCTGGTAATCCTGTCTTATTTTCCCGGATGCTATCGAAATGTCTATATCACAGCATTCTGAAACCTGTGAACACACCCTTCCATGATACTTTTGCTCAATCTCACCCTCGCAGCTTATTCCCAAAACCACTTTCATTTACTGTCATGCACGGAGACAGGCCCTTCAGCCAAAACTGGTCCATACCAACCAAAATGTCCGTCAACATTCACCCCATTTCCCTGCACTTGGCCCATATCCTTCTCTGCCTTTCCAATTAATATATTGTTCGAACAAAGTGCAGCGAGGTTTTGTGACATCAAGAAAGGCCTCAGGAAAGATCTTGCTGAATCTACCATTCATCTCACCCCAGCAATCAGGGTTACAAAGAAACAATTTGACTGGAGATTATAAACAAGAAGTACAAGTACTGGTGGGAGATGTGTATGCTGCAGGGGAAAAATGTGTACGTTCTAAACAGGAAATAAGATATACCAGTGTTTGCAAACAAAACTCAACGGGTCTGGTACCATTTAAAGGAAGAAAGTCGAAAGTTTGGCCCTCGAATAGCACAGCAGGTCAGGGCGCATCCAAGGAGCAGGAAAGTCTATGTTTCGGTCATAAGCCCTTCATCAGGAATTCATTTCAGAATTCACTTCTTCCTAATCCTCTGTAGGAAGAGAGTGAGTCAACATTTTTAATTTGGAGATTCTTCATCAGAACAGCTTTTGTTTTCAATCTCCAGTATATGCAGCTCCTTGTTTTATTTTAGATCATCAATTATCTTGCACGCTGCAGTATTAATGGACAACTTGATCTGGGAAGATGGGGAAAGGGTGAGGGCAGAAGATTAGGCAATGTGTCAGTCACAGCTTAAGGCCCTGTCATTCAGAATGTGAATCCTGGATGGAGATAAAGGAGGGCTTGTCGGAAGCACTGCACTGGAATTTGACATCATTTGAACAGATGTGGCAGATCGAGAGAAAGTGGGAGGATACAGTTTCTCTCGCAGCTGGTCATTGAGTGGTACAGTGGCTAGCAATACTGCCTTACAGCGCCAATGACCTGGGTTTGATTCCACCCTTTGGTGACTCTCTGTGCGGTATTTGCACCTTCTCCCTTTGTGTGTGTGAGTTTCCTCTGAGTGTTTGGTTTTCCTCTCGCAGCCAAAAATGTTCAGGTTAGGTTCAGTGACCTCTCTAAATTGATCCGCAGTATCCAGTGATGTGCAGATTTGTAGACTGTCTATGGGAAATGTAGAGTTACCGGGGTAACATATGAGTGTGTTGGTCAGCATGTTATCTGGAGGGTCAGTGTGGACTCGATGGGCCAAATGGCCTGGTTCCACACTGCAGGACTTCTATAATTTCTATGTAGCTGTCTGTGTTTGAAAACATTTCCCAGGATCCTACCTATAAGTGCGAACACAATTTGCCTCAACAAAATGTTACACCTTCCGTTTGTCTAACATGAACTCCATCAGCCACTCTTCGGCCATTTAGCTCATCTGATCAGGGCCCGGTTTTACTCTGAGTTAACCATCTTCACTGTCCACTACCTCACCAATTTTGGTGTTATCTGCAAACTCACTAACCATTCCTACTGTATTCATGTCCAAATCATTTATATGAAATGACAAAATGCATTAGAACCTTGTGGCACACTGCTAGTCACAGGCCTCCAGTCCAAACAACACAGCTCACAAACATTACCTTCGTCTATTACCTTCGAGCCAATTACCTCCAACTCTCCCTGTATTCTATGTGATGTCACCATGCTAACCAGTTTACCATGCGGAAACTTTTTGAATACCTTACTAAAGTCCATATTCCATTCCACAGTTCTATTTCTGTACCTTCATCAATCTTATTCGTCACTTCTTCAAAACGCTAAATCAAATTAGTGAGGCACGATTTCCCATATGCAAAGTCATGTTGACTATCGCTAATCTGAATTTACATTTACAAACAAGTAAATGCTGTCCCTCTGAATCCTCTTCAACAAGTTACACACCAATGACATCCATCCCACTTGTCTACAGTTTCCTGTTTTTTCCTTCCGAACTGTTCTTAAACAATGGCACAATCTTCCCTGTGTCTGTCCATGATACAAGTATCTCAGCCAGAGATGGAACAATTACTTCCCTAGCTTCCCAATAGATTCTGGGGTACCTGATCAGTTCATTGATCATAGAATAGTGCAGCACAGTACAGGCCCTTGAGCTGTTGATGTTGTGCCGGCAGTTTATCCTACTCTAAGGTCAGACTAACCTTCATTGTACTAAACTCCATGTGCCTAACCAAGAGTCACTTAAAAGGTCAGAGGGAGTTATCCACCTTAATGCATTTTAAAATATCCAGCTCTTCATCTTCTGTAATATGGACAATTTTCTAGATATCACCATTCATTTCCCCAAGTCTCTACCTTCCATATCCTACTCCACAGTAAATACTGATGCAAAATATTTATTTAATTTCTTACCGATGTCCTGTAGTTCCACACATAGGTCAGTTGCTGATATTTAAGGGGCCCTGTTCTCTCCCTAGTGACTCTTTTGGACTTCATGTGTTTGTATACTCTCTTTGGATTGTCCCTTACCATATTTTCGAAAGATATTTTATGTCCCCATTTTGCCCTCCTGATTTCCCTCTTGGGTATTAGCCTACATCCCTGGTACTCCACGATGGATTCACTTGATCCCTACTGTCTGTACCTATCATATGCATCCGCCTTTTCTTGAACAGAGCCTCAATTCTGCTCGCCATGCAGCATTCCCTACACCTACCAGCCTTACCCTGCTCATAGACAGGAACATCCTGACGCTAGACTCTCTAACTCATTTGTGAAGGCCACCCACTTTCCTGCCAGTAGTTTCTCCAAAGCAGACTTTCAAAGTGTCAACATAAAACGTTCAAAGTTGGCCTGACTAAACTTAAAACTTTAAAATTTATATTCGGTGTATTCTTCTCCATAAGTATTTTACAACAAATGGATACTGCATAACAGGCTCAAGAAGCTGAATGGCCTCCTCCTATCCCTCTGTAACAGACTTGAGAGGCTGAATGGCCTTCCCCTGTCCCTTTGTAATAGAGGCATGGGGACAGAATTACTTCCTCCTGCTCCTGCGCAGCAGTCTCGATGCTCAGAATGATGTCCCAAGGTTATGGAAGAATTTGACAACAGTGCACATAAAGCCAGGAGCAACATTACACAAAATCAATGGGCAATAAACATATACACTGGTTTATTGTCTCTGGAAATTAGCCCACCAGTCACCTTATGAAGCTGGTCTGTCATTTTTTCCACTGTCGTATTTTATAAACAATACGCAATATACACAGTCCCGCAGTGTTCTTGCTCTACTCCCACATACACAGAAGAAACAATAAGAAGATTGAAAGATTAATGGCCCATCCCAAAGCAATGCCCATCCATTCCACCCACACCGAGTAAATGTTCCCTTTTATTGCGATATGAAAAGTGATGTCAGGAAGGGGTTAACTGGACCTGTTTGTTCAGTGACTGTGAGTAATGTTAGTCTCCATGGCTTGCAATTACCCCAGTGGACGGTTTCCATCTTTTAATGATAAGTGGGCTCCGTTCAATGTGTTATCCCACGGTATGGTGAGAGCATCACCAACAGTGTTAACAGGAATCAGCAGCTCCAGAGAGAAAGATGGGAGAGATCAGAGTCTGAGCACAAAGTCTGGAATGTTTCAACAATGAATTTGAATCCGAGAACATTAAACTGGAATGTTACTGTCATGGATCATAATCTGACAACATTTGACTGGAATGTCCCAAGAATGGACAAGAGTTTAAACTGGGATGTTTGGTTTTTTTCTACATATTATGATTGGAAGTCATTATCGTGGCGTATCAAATACGCACTTTACATTATACAATATTTTTATTATCTAATCCTGGCTTTCGTTGGTGTACCTGGTAAGTCTCACTGTTCAGTCATTAATTCTATAAATCATGTTTGACAGTAATACTGTTCTTTCATTCACTCTACCCTCCTTGCCACTGTTACTGTTCCTGATAAGACTCTAAATCCAGATATTCACTTGACAAACCACTACTAAATTGTTAAATCACTCTCTCCCTCCTTGCTTCTGGCAGTGTTACTCATGGGTTGCTATGTTGACTTGCTCAGTTTCAGCTGTGAACCATGACCCGTTGTATCACTGCACTTGCTGTGTGATTATTGAAAGCATTGAGGTCACTACCTTTTGTTCTGGTTGCAAACTGCATTTCCTTCTTCTAACTTCATCTCATCCCGGCCATTATCTGAAGCTGAAATAGACAAATGACAACAATGGTGATCACTTTGGCCAGGAACGCATTTCTGACACTAAACCCTGACCATTCCTAATTGTAACGATTGATAACTCCAGCATATTCTTCACTGGCTCATCCCAGCTGCTATTTGAACCATGAGCTGTGAAATACCGTCTTAAATATGGCATTCGTCTGTTGCTGACACTCACAGCTGCAAACCTGCAGAAACAAATCTGAGTGAATATTTCACACCTCATATCTGATATCACACAGGTCTCCCCATCCATCCATCATTCCTGTGCGTACTGATTTATAATCCGTTGGCTCCGGCAATGTCTTTACTTTAATATTCTCAAGCACGTCATTAACAGCTGCCCATGAACTATCTCTATCTGTGTCCATTATACCCAGCCCTAACAGTTGGTCACATTTAAATTGATTTCCTCCATGTGTGCTCTCTCTTAGAAAAGGATTTTCACATCCAACACAGTCACAGAACCACACACACACACACACATGCACACATAAAACCACTTGCCTTGAACTGATGCATGAAGATACAGAGACATTTATTTGTGGGAGCCCATTTACTGTACCTCACAGTATGGGTGGCAAATTGTCCCGTGTTAGTCAGTTATGTAGTGCAAATGTAGAGCAATATACCGGCAAAGTTTCGCAATACTGCAACGTTGGGCAACTGTTCCAGCTTACTGAACAATGCATTAGCATAGTCTGCACAGCTCCCCATGCTGGGCAGATAGTCCAGTTTACTGAGCAATACACCGGGGTAGTCTGCCATGCTGCGTTGTCTACTTGTCCAAGTTTATAGTTTCTGCGTTTGTTCTGTGAGGCAGATATAGAATTTAGTGGAACAAATTTTGTCAGTTGATCTGGCAATGTATTTATTCAATGTTCCCATTCTTCTGATTTGAGCCAGCAAGGTCTCACTGCTCCAGATAGACCCCCTCCCTTGTTTTTTTTCTCATATTTCAACAACATGCTGTTTTTGTCTTAATTGTCCGTTTCTATCTTTAATGTGAATGTCTCTGTCCATCTGTATGTTTCTCTGGCCTTGGTTTCTGGTTGTGTATTGTATCGAATGCTGGCATCACGAAGTTCAGAAATAATGTAATGGTATGTGTCAGGCTATTGTTCACTCCCCGCTGTGTCCCATGTGTTACTCCATGGAAAAGGGAGTGTGTGCAGGGCAGCTGTTCACTTCTCGGTGTGTCCCACGTCGTGCTCCATGTTGGACAGCAGTGTGTGGGCTGGGCTGTTGTTCACTTGCTGGTGTGTCCCATGTGGTGCTCCATGGATATCGGGTTGTGTTTCGGGTTGTTGCTCACTTCCCGGTGTGTCCCAAGTTGTGCTCCATATTGGACAGGGAGTTTCAGCATCTTTGACTCATATCTTTGAAACGTGTTCTGTGCCTGTCCACTGAACGCCTGTGTTTGTCCCTCTCAGCTGATCACGTGGTCAGAAATACGAGGAGGACCCTGAATTATAATTATAAAGGAGTAGCTATCTCACTATTTGTGGAGGGAAGTCTGATTGTCTCCTGTTATTGAACACTTAGTGTAGGGGCTGGGGATGCTTTGCTGGAGGTTGTGTTGTGAGCTACCTCAGACATTCAGGGAGACCAGAGGATTTGGTAACCCAATTCTGGATGGAGCATGGGGATTGTAGTTACAGCATCAGGGTCTGTAACATGAACAACAAATGGAGCAGAGGCTGCAGAGCATGGAAGCTCTGAAATCACGGGCTGGGTGTGTGTGGGGACAAGGATCTGCCAAATCTGTCTGTGTCTTAAATTGAGTACAGGCTCTCATTCTCATCCTTAAACATACACACACTCTTTTCGCTCACACACGGAAGCAAACATACGCATCCTCTCTCTCTCTCACTCGCACGCCACCCCACCCCCACCCCCGCCCCCCCCCCCCAACACGCACACATACAGCATCTCTCGCACAGACGCACCAATAAATCTGGGGGTGCTAATTTGCGTTTGCAAATTTTTATTTGTTGATAGATTGTATTTTGTTCAAAACAACATTCAATTTATACGCAGCCAATCATTGTGGCATTTTATAAAGTCCTGCTTTGGAAATAAAACCAGTATGACTCCAGGGTAAAAAAAAGGTCGGACTCCACACAAGACCTTCTATGATTTGTGCAGGGAAGGTCACATCTTAGCAAACATAATAGAATTATTTGAGGAATAACAAAGTGGAGAAAGGGCTGTAGATGTCATATACATGGACTTCAGTAAGGCGTTAGATGAGATAGACTGATGGAGAAAGTGAAGTCGCAGGGGTCCGGGGTGTCCTAACTAGATGTATAGAGAACTGGCTGGCCAACAGGAGACAGAGAGTAGCAATGGAAGGCAGTTTCTCAAAATGGAGAACTGTTCTGTGTGGTGTTTCACACGGATCCGTCCTGGGATCACTGTTTGTTGTGATATACTTACATGATCTGAAGGAAGGTATAGGTGGTCTGATTAGCAAGTTTGCAGATGACATTAAGATTTGTAGAGTAGCAGAAAATTGATGGGATCTGTCAGAGAACACAGCAGAATTTAGATAGATTGGAGAGTTTGGTGGAGAAAGGGCAGATGTGGGGAGATGCATTTCGGAAGATCCAATTCGAGAATGAATTATCCAGTAACTGGAAAAACCCCTGGGGAAAATTGATGTACAGAGAGATCTGGGTGTTCAGGTCCATTGTTCGCTGAAAATGGCAGATCGGTAGAATGATCAAAAAGGCATACAGCATACTTTTCTTCATTCATTCTAACAATTTAAGAAGTGGAGAAGTTGGAATCTATTGCGTACAAGAATAGGCAGGCCATATTACAGTTGTATAGGACATTGGTTCGGACACATTCAGAATATTCCAGACAGTTCTGGTTGCCACATTACTGAAAGGATCTGGATGCTTTGGAAAGAGGGCAGAGGATTTTCACCAGAATGTTACTGAGGATGGAGAGAACGATATTTAAAGAGAGGTTTGATAGATTAGGATTATTTTCATTAGAAAGACGGAGGTTGAGCGAGGACTTGATTGAGGTTTACAAAATCATGAGAGGTGTAAACAGGGTGGCTAGCTAGAAGCTGATTACCAGAATGGGGGAGTCAGTTACTAGGGGTCAAGAATTCATGATGAAAGGGGAATAACTTATTGGGGATATGCTCGAAAATTTCTTTGCACAGAGGGTTATCGTGCTGGGATGCATTGCCAGTGGAGGTGGTCGAAGCGGGGACAAAAGCATCATTTAATACGTATCCAGACAGATACGAGAATGCGCAGGGAGCAGAGAGATACAGAATCTTAGAAAATAGGCGACAGATATAGATAGAGGATCTAGATTGACACAGGCTAAGACGTCTGACGGGCCAGTTCCTGTGCTGTGATTTTCTTTGTTATTTGTAAATACAAGCGAAAAGCGTCTATTGATACTTGAAAGGTAAATGAAACCAAGATCAAATGTGGCACAGCGAATGTGTGGATCCGAGGACTTATTGTAGAGAACAGAAAAATGACAAGGAGATGAAACAGTGACATTGAGTCTGTCTTCAAAGAGGAAGATCCAGAAAATCTCCAAGAAATATGAGGTCGTCATGGGACCTTTGTAACTAAAGTGTAAAATCATCATATACAGTTATGTGGTAGTATTTGAAAATAGAAGTGGGATGAGGATTGAAAATTCTGACAGACCAGATGCAATTCAAACTGAAATTTCAGAGAAAACAGCAATACACATATTGATTGCAATAGGGACCACTGTATTTTTCTGTATTCGCTTCAGAAGGTTATTAATGCATTCAAATTATTAATAAAGTGAAGGAATGGGATAGTGGAGGACTTCTGTCCATTTAGTTGTCATCCACAGTAGGGAATCTGTTGCAACCTATTGTAAGGAAGATCTTATTGGACACTGAGTAAGTAATAGCAAATTTCAAGTGAGTTGTTCTGCATTTATGAAAGGGAAGTTATAATTTACAATTTTATTCTTGAAGATATCTCTTGTAGATGTAAATAATGGCGAATCAGTGAATGTGGTGCAGTCAGATATTCAGGAGGACTTTCAATTAGCACACACAGTAAGTTATCAGAAAACATTAAAGCAAAGTGCATTGGGAGGAACATATGGAAACGGGGAAGGTAAGCATTAGACAAACTATTGGAGAACATAGGTAGTGGTAGAAGGTTGTTTGTGTGTACGGTGTAGGCTGGTGTGCCACAGGTGTCAGTGCTGCGCCCCTTTCCCTTTAAAGAGAATCTGAATACAGCCGATGAAGAATCAGCTGTAATCAAAGTATCAGCTTGCTCTCTCTTTACGATGCTGTCTGACTAACTGTGATAACAGCTGAAAATGTGTTGCTGGTCAAAGCACAGCAGGCCAGGCAGCATCTCAGGAATAGAGAATTCGACGTTTCGAGCATAAGCCCTTCATCAGGACTAACTGTGATCTCTAGCATGTGTTAGTTTCAGTACAGATTCAGCTTCTGCAGTGATTTGCTCCTACTCGAAGTAAAGACATTCTGCATTAGTAATACAGAGGGTTGGTGAGACTGTACCTGGATTGTACCTGTACAATTTTGATGTCTTGACCTAAGTAAAATATACTGATCACATATACTGAATGGGCATTCTCCTGATTAATCTCTCAGATAGTACAATGGCCTGCTGAGGAAAATTGGTCTGAGATCAAGGCGGGAATCTGTGTTTGAAAGTGGAGAAAGCTGATTGATTGTTGTAGGAGAACACCACGTCTGTTTACATGGGAAAAGCCGGAGGCAGGTACAGAATTCCAGATGATGGACTGGGAAGCCCTTGAACAGATTGATGTAAGATGTGAGCAGGGATTGATGGTTTTGGCTGGTATAAAACTGGACCAATCCCCAGGTCTAGATCAGTTACATCTCAGGCTGCTGTTGGAGACAAGGAATGAAAGGCACTGATGCTAATGTTTAAGTCGAATCTGGTCACAGGTGAGGCCACGAAGACTGGAGAACACCCTTTATAGAAAGGGTGATAAAGATAGAACAGGGAACTATTGACCGGGGTGTTTCAGATCAGTCTTATAGAAAATTTTGCAAAACAAATAGGTGGAGGTAGAAGGCTGTTTGTGTCACCTGATGTACCACAATGATCAGTACTGTCACCCTTTTTATTTGTGGTATTTACAAATGATGTAGGTGTGAATGTGGATGGGGAGTTGCAACGTGATAAATAAGTCTGTGTTTGACACAAATATTGGCTGGGTGTTTGGCAGTGAGGAGTAAGTTCTTATGTTGCAAGAAGATACAGATGGAATGGTCAGATGGGTGGATCAATGGCAGATAGGATACAACCCTGATAAATATGAGGTGATGCACTTTGGAGGAAGGAACCAGACAGGAGAGTATGCAATGAATGGTAGCACACCAGGAAGCTCAGGGGGTGCTTCTCCACGTATCCGTGAATATAACGGGGAAAGATAAAAGGTTGGGTAAGAAATCATTGGAAACAGTAGGCATAGTATTTACTCATCGAGGCACAGATTATAAGAGCTATGTAACACTTCGGTTAGGCCAAGATGGAACAAAATTTGAGGGTTCTGGCACCTAAATTACAGGAAGGATTTGATTATTCTGGAGGGAGTACAGAGATTCACCAGGATGCCCCCAAGGATGGAGCATATCAGTTATGGAGAGAGGTTTCATAAGCTCCATTTGTTTACTTTGGAGCAGAGAAGGCTGAGGGGGACATGATTCAGATGGATAAGATTACGAGGGGCATGGACAGGGTGGATAGACAGCAGCTGCTCCTTTCAGTCAAAGGGCCAAGAAGAGGGGAGCACACGTTTGAAAGGAAGGATTTAAGGTTTAGAGAGGATTCATGGATTGTTCTTCACCCAGAGTGTGATGTGGTCTGGATTGCACTTCCTGAGGGGTGGTGGGGGGGTGGTGGTGAGCTATCACGGGTAATCTCACAGCCATTAAAAAGTATCTGGACGAGCACTTGAAATGTCAAACCATTCATGGCGATGGGACTGTTGCAGTAAAGTTGGAATAATATAGATAATGCTGTAATTTTGATGCTACACAGGCTATGCTTCTGTGATTGTATGGCTGTGGAAGGTCAATCATTGAACAGCTTAAGACAGGAAGTAATAGGTTTCGGAAGAGTGCATTAAACAAGCGTGAAACGTAAAAGCTTCTCAAAATGCAATATATTAAGATAAAATGTTGGAGAAGATAATTGTAGCATCCTTGCAGTGCAAATCTAAAAATGGAAATCTCGTAAATCCCCACGGCCTGATAATCTTTAGCCCTGATTCCTAAAGGAGGTGTCCATGGGAATAATGGATACTTTGCTTGCTGTCTTCCAAATTCCTGATGATTTTGACAGATTTGAGAGCAGCAAGTATAACCCCAATATTTCTAAAGGAGGCAGGGAGAAAGCAGGGAATTACAGTCTGCTTAGCACCAAAGAAGCAATCAGGACAATACAACGGTCTATTAGAATGAATGCTTTGCCAGGGAACTTTGAGAATTAAATTAATTTGAAAGTAATGAACATGAATCAGATCAATGTCAAATTATTAAAGGTGAATCATATTTGAGAAACCGACTGGGAAATAAATTATGGTGAAGCAATAGATGCAGTGAATTGGAATTTTCAGAAACTTTTTGATGAAGTCCCAAGTCTAATGTTGTGAAAATGCTACACCTTTAACAAGGTCATGCTGTCCTTGTTTTTTTTCAAAGGTGTCTTAAAAGCAGTGAATCCGAAATGTCTGGGTTTGACTGCTCTAAAATAAAAGCACGTACAATAAGGAGCAAGTTATGCTAGATCTGGTCCTGTGTAATAAGACAGGAATAATTAATGACCTCATAGTTAGAATTCAACTTGGAAGGCATGATCACAGTATGGCTAAATTTAAAATACAGTTCGAGAGTGTGAAGATAAAATTAAATACTCGGGTCCTGTGCTTAAACGAGGGAGACTACAAAAGAATGAGGGAGGACAAGGCTAAAGTTGACTAGTAACAAATACTTTATGGTGAGAATTGGCGAGCAGTGGACGATTTCAAAGGAATTCTTCAAAGTCCTTATAAAAAGTATATTCAGTGAAAAGGAAAGACTCTAGGAAAAGGGGTAATCTGCATCGGGTGTCTAAGCAATAAGCGAGGCTACCAAGTTTAAAGAGAAGTCATGCAAAGCGGCCAAGCAAAGCAGGAACCTAGAAGATTGGAAAATTATTAATACTTAACAGAAAGCCACGAAAAGAGCTATAAAGAAAAGTAGGATAGAACACAAGAGAAAAAAAGAGCACAGAATATGAAAAGAGGTTGCAGATGATTCCCTAAATATATAAAATGAAAATGAGTGGTTAACGTAAATGTTGGGCATTTAGAGGACGAGATGGAAAATTTAGTTATAGGATAGGATGAATTGGCCGAGGCATTGAGCAGGTATTTTCCATCGATCATCCTAATGGAGGACACTAATAACATGCCAGTAATTGACAAAGAGATGTGGGTAGGAAAGGACATGCTTACAATCATTACTACGGTGGAGGTAGTGTTGGGTAAGCTAATGGATCTAAAGGAAGACAAAACCCTGATGAAATGAGTTCCAGGGTACTAAGAAGATAGCGGAGGTAATATCAAGTTCAATTGTGGTAATTTTCTAAATATTTGCTGAACTTTGGGGCAGTTCCAGCTGATTGGAAAACAGCAAATGAGACGTCACTGGTTAAAAAGGCTGGTAGATGAAAGATGGGGGACTACAGACCAGTTAGTTTAATCTGTACAGTGGGTAAGATGCTTGAGTGTATTATCAAGGGAGAAATAGCAAGACATTTTGATAGAAATCGGCCCATTGCGCAGACACAACATGGGGTCCTGAAGGGCAGTGTTTTGGAAATTTATGAAGACATTATGAGCAAGGTAGACAATGAGGCTTCAGTGGATGTGATATATCTAGGTTCCCAAAAGGTGTTCGACAGGTGCCACACAATAGGCTGCTGCATAAGATAAAGGCGTTATGAGTAAAGTATTAGTATGGATAGAAGATTGGTTGACTAACAGGAAGCAAAGGGCGAGCCTAAATGAGTGCTATTCATATCTGGAAATCAGTGACTAGTGGCGTGCTTCAGGGATCAGTGTTGGGGCTGCAATTATTTACAATTTATAGAGATGATGTGGTGTTGGGATCATACGGAGTTTGTCAAAGTTTACAGATGACACGAAGATGAGTGGCAGCGTGAAGTGTGCAAAGATCTGTGAAACGTTTTAGAGGAACACAGATACTTTGAGTAAGTAGGCAAACGTCTGGCAGATGGAATACAATGTAAGCAAATGTGAATTCATCTATTTGTTAGGAGTACCAGTATTACTTGAATGGTAAAACGTTGCGGTATGCTGCTCTGCAGAGGGACCTGCGTATCCATGTTCATGAAACACATAAGTTTGGTCTGCAGTACAGCAAGTACTGAGGAAGGCAAATGGTATGTTGTCCTTCATTGCTGAAGGAATTGGATTTAAAAGCAGGTAAGATATTTTGCAGCTGTACAGGGTGATGGTGTGGCGACACCTGGAGTATTTTATGAAGATTAAGCAGCCTTACTTGAGAAAGAATGTACTGGCACTGGATGGGGTGCAGAGGAGTTTCATTGGGTTGAATCCGGAGTTGAAAGAGTTGGTTTATGAGGAGAGACTGGGTATACTGGGATGATAATCATTGAAATTCAGAAGGATGGGGTTCGGACCTAATCGAAACATATAGAATAATGAAGAGAATGAATAACATACAAGTAAAGACGATGTTTCCACTGGATTGTGAAGGAAGTAGCTTTTAATTGAATTGAGAACGAACTTCTTCATCCAGAGTGTTCTAATTCTATGGAATTGCCTGCTCAGTGAGGTAGTTGATGCTTTTAAAGCTAAGGTATTTTGAAGAATGAAGTAAATGAAGGATACGGTGCGAGCGTGGGTAAGTGGATCTGAGTGTCCGAATAGGTCAGCCATGATACTATTAAATGGCAGAGCATGTTCGAATGGCCAGACGGCCTACTCTTGATCCTAGTCCTTCTGTTCTTCTGTTCTGAGGAAAGGGAAGTGGCCAGTTCTCCCAGCGCAGACCCTCTGCTTTGGTTTGTTTGGCTTGATTTTTCACAGTCTTGCTGTTTGCTGAAAGCAGGCAGCCAGTCGTGAAGCTACCAGACTCAAAGAAGCAGACCCAGTCTGATTCGCCCTCACTCTGACATCTCTCCTGTAAGAACCTGGGGTTTATTTTTCTTTTTGTTTTTGCCATGGTGTGTTAATGTGGATTGTTTCAAGTACTTGGAACAACATCATTCAATTGGGAAAATTTTTTGGTTTTCAAGATGGTTAAGTTATTCTGTCTGCTATCCTCTTCTGTATGTGTATCATTCAGCCGCGTCACTTCTGGAATATCCACCTTACACCTGCTTCAATCAATGAGTAAATGTTGGGTTTGCGCTCCTTCCTTGAAATTATTTGAGGAGGTCTGTCCTGGCCCATAACAGTGTGTAACAGCTAGATCTAATTTACTGGCATGGGTGGAGAATGGGAGAGTTGAAAGGAAAACGTGAATCAGCAAAAACAGTTCTATATATTTTGGAGTGGAAAGCAATGACTAGTATGATAATCCAAGAATTTGTGTTTGCAACCCAACTATTCAGAAAGCTTATCAAACATTTGTTCAAGGGTATTCAATGTACTCTTTCCAAATCTGCTGCTGGCCCCAAATTGAGATTGTGAGTAGGTGGTCAGGATGTAAAGAAGTTCAAAGGTGATTGAGCAATTGGAGGAAATGGATAAATACCTGTCAGGTGAAGAACAATGTGGGTAGACGTGACATTGAGCACATTGTTTGGAAATATAGAATAACAGGCTAACATTTCAAAAAGAACTGATGTAAGCCTATTGCTGTATGAAAGTACTTCTGTGTATACATTAGTTGATTTCTTCACCAAACTCTGAGGTCAATGCAGGGCAGTGAATTCTGAAACCAGAAGTCAATGCTTGAAATGAGATTGACACATGCCCACTGTACATAGAGACACCAAGTGGGGAGCTGTATCATTGAAAAGGATCTCAATCTCTTTGTACACCAGTCACAGAGAGCAGCAACAGAAAGCAGATAGGAAGATAATTAGTATGCTGACCTTCATTTCCAGGGGACTTGAGTCCAGGTGTAAGGGTGTCTTACTGTAGCTGTACAGGGCCTCGGTGAATCCCCATCTCGAAAATTGTGCAGTATTGTGTGCACATTTGATCTCCTTACCTAATATAGGATAAACCTGACATTGAGGGAAAGCAGCGATGGATAACCAGACTGATCTCTGGGATGACAGGCTTGTTGTGGCAGCAGAGTTTGGGGCGACTGGGCCTGTATTCCATGGGGTTTAGGAAATGAGTGGAGATCTCGTGTAATATATAAAACTCTGTCATGGCGAGACAGGTTGTCAGCAGGGGTGATAATTCCCCTGGCTGGAACGTCTCAAACAAGGGGTCCACATTATTGGATGCAAACAGGTCACTCTGCATTGAAATGAGAATAAATGTCTGCACTCAGAGGCTGGTTAACCTGGGGAATTCTCTGCCACATAAGGCTGTGGAAGCAAAGGCACTGAATATAAATAAGGATTTCTAGACACTAAAGGGATGAAGTTGAAGCAGGAGTTTGGTGTGGGAATATATGGTCAGCCATCATTATATTGAAAGGGAGAGCAAAATTGATGGACCGAAATTCCTACTTTTTTTATTCCCGATAGTCAATCAGTTCAATGGATATAGAGAATACAGTGTTTGGGAAAAGTGAATTGAAGAGATGTTTGGTCAAAACGTAGAGTGGGGAAGGTTCAATGTGTTATATGACCTACTGCTTTCCCGATGTTTCTGTGCAGTCTGTGGGAAAGCTCTGTAAATGTTGTTAGAAACTCTCAGATTTCAGGAAAGAGGTCCCTGCAGGGTCGACAGGACTGTGAATCCCGTTCTCTTTTCCAATACAGAGGCTGGTTCCGGGGGTTCTGTCCAGGTTTAACCTTTAAGATCTTGGAACAGTTTGATACAACGGCTTTGCTTGGCAGTTTCGGAGACCATTGAAGAGGTTACTGCATATCTGTGTATCTGGAGTCACGTTTAGGCCAGACCAGGAAATCACGGGAGATTCACTTCCTGAAAGTGCACTGGGAAGCAAATTTATGTTGACAATTGACATGGGCTTCAAGGTCTGTATTACAGGCACCAGATTTTACATCTCGATATTTTATTAATTGTTTCTAACTTCTACCAGCTGCCAAAGCTTTTACCTGGTCTGGATTAGTAGTCCAGTGACAATTCCACAACGGCACCATCTCCACATGGGGAACTATGAGAAACCGCACTGAGCTGATTATTTCTGTACTACTTGACAGCTCTGTCAGGAAGAACTCTCACCAATTTTACTGTCGTGATAGGACTGAGGGGGTGGTAATTGGTCAGATTGTAATTATTCCCCTCTTAAGGGATCGGATATAGTTGAGTAATCTTCCACATTGCCAGGGAGATGTCAGAGTTGGAGCTGGAATGAAACAGCGTGCCCAGTGACACGGCTTGGTGTGCAGCACAAGTCTTCTGTTCTATTGCAGGAATGGTGTCAGGGCCCATTGCTTTGTCGTATCGATTGCATTCCACTGTTTCTTCATGTCACGTGTGGAAAACCGAATTGGTTGAAGACTGGCATCTGTGATTCTGTGGGCATTATTCAAGCAACACTTCTGGCTGAGGATGGTGTAGACACTGCATCCTTGTCTTTTACACTGATGTACAGGAAGGCTCCATTCTTTTGAGGAATGGTAGAGCAATAGCCTCAGCAATAACTGCTGAGATGTTAGTCTAACAACCCCAGTAATATTCTGGTGACCTAAGATCGAATCATGTTTCAGTAGATGGTGGAATTCAAATCCAACAAATGTTTGGAATTAAGTGTGTAATGATGATCATGAATCAATTTCTGATTGTAGGAGAAACACATTTGGTTCACTGATGCCTTTTTTGGAAGGGAATTACCATCCACACCTGCTCTGGACACATGTAACTCCAGTCCCACAGCAAAGTAGTTGACTCTAAACTAATAACTGAGCAATAAATGATGACTGAACCACTGACGCCGTACTCCCATTGAACAATCTTGTTTTTAAATGATATTTGTGGAATCCTCTTTTATTGTCAGTTGTTTCATAGTTCAACTGCATTTCTGACTGGATGTGGCAGAACTGTAGAGCTTATATCTGATCTGGTTGTGTTATATTCATTTCGTCCTCTCTCTCAGATATCAGTCCTGCTGTTTGGAATATAAGTACAGTGGTCAAATGCAGTAGCTTTAAATGGATTGTCATCATTTTTAGTTACATATGGTTCTGCCACTGGTACATTCACCAACTCATCTCTGAAACATCGATCAGCTTAATGTAAATGACAGACTGAGGGATTATCCTGGGCAAAATGTTGCAGATTGTGATTTAATACATTTCGCCTTCTGTCCAGCTGTGATCGAAAGTACCACATAAACTCCCAGTTTTGAGCTTCAATTTCTGCATTGCAATTCTGCTATCTGTCCCCTAGTTCACACCGAGACCCATTCACCCATCACCCCATGACCTACTCTGGTTACTGATGTGGTAACACTTCCATTTAAGTATTCTCATTCTTCTGAGCGTTTGTCCATGGTGTCACACCTCTTAATTGTCATGATTCTCAAAACCCCTAAACTTGCCCCGCCGGGCAGCACCGGGGGTCCGTGGTTAGCGCTGCTGCCTCACAACACTACGGGCCCAGATTCAATTCCATCCTCCGGCGTCTGTCTATGTGGAGTTTGCACATTCTCCCCATGTCTGAGTGGGTTTGTTCCAGGTGCTTCGGTTTCCACCCACTGTCCAAAGATGTGCAGCTTAGGTGCATTGGCCTGGTTAAATTGCCCATAGTGTTCAGTTATGTCCATTAGTCAGAGATAAATGTAAGATATGTAAATGGGTCTGTTTGATTTAATCGTCAGAGAATCGCTGTGAACTTGTTGGGCCAAAGGGCCTGTTGCCACACTATAGAAATTCTAATTCTAACATTCATCTGAATCATTTCCCTTTCAGTCATGCCACCTTCGGTGTTTAAACTGAATGTGTTTCCCTCTGTTTCTCTTCATGGTCTTCATTAAGCTCTCTGTAGCGGCAATGATGCCAGGCTTACGTCGTTTCAGAAACAATGAATTTCTACATCTTGCGTTATTGTTCACTTCTCAGTGTATGGTGCTTCATGATGGACAGGGTGTTTGGGCAGCTTTGACAGACGTCTTTAAAGCTGTTCAAAACCAGAAATTGCTGGAGAAATTCAGCGTGACTAGCAGCATCTGTGGAGACAGAGAAACAGAGGTAGTGTTTCAAGCCCTGCATGACCCTTATTGAGAACTGAAAAGAACTCCTTAATCCCTTGACAAAAGTGGACGAGGGGTGATGGGAAACAGAGCATGTGGAGATGCAATGCCAGGTGAAAGGGAAACAGATATAAAATGGGTGTAAATTAAAGTATAAATGGGAGAAATAAGTTCTCTCAATTGAGTGCAAGATAAGCAAGTCACAGACAAGCCACCACAATGCATGAAAATTGAAAAACAGACGTAATGGGGTTAGGCTGTGAAAACATGGGAATGAATATGTATTCCTTCAGGCTGAAATGTACCAAAGTATAAAAGGAGGTGTTACTCCAGCTTGGGTTGTGCTTCATCGGAACATTACAGCAGATCAGGACCGAAAAGTCAGCATGAGAGCAACGTAAGTTACTGGAATGGGAAGCAATGGGAAGGTCAGAATTATTCCTACAGATAGAGTGGAAGTGTTCCTTAAAACAGTCTCTGTTTGGTCTCCCCAGTGTAAAGGAAACTGCATTGTCAGCAGCAATGACAGGAGACTGGATTGAAAGTGTAAAGTGAAATGGTGCTTCACCTGCAAGTTGCGACTGGAGCCTTGGACAGTGAGGAGTGAAGAGGTGGTTGGGCAAGTGTTGCACCTTCTGCAATTGCATGGGAAGGTGTCATGGGGGGAGTGGGGAAGTGTTCAGGGTGATGGGGATGTCACAGAAGGAATGGTCCCCATGTAATACTGACAGTGGACGGGAGGGGAAGATGTGTTTGATGGTGTAGTCCTGCTGGAGATGGTGGAAGTGGTAGAGGATGATTCCACGAATGTGGATTCGAGAGCAGTAGGAAGTGATGACAAGGGGAGATATATCATTGTTCTGGGAAGAAGGGGACGGAGTGAGGGCGACACTGTGGGCGATGGGACAGTGACAGCTGAAGGACTTGTCCACCAGAGTTAGGGGATTTCTGGTTTGAAGAAAAAGGAGATCACGTCAGAGGCAGTTCACTGGAATGTGACATCATCAAACAGAAACAACAGAGATGGAGAAACTGGGAGAATGGAGTCAGCATCCGCAGATCGTGTATTCAGCCACATGCAGAAGTTCCTCCTGATTTAAAAGAACCAAACATTTAAATTGAGGATTTCTGTCTCTCATCTAGTCTGAAGAGGGATGTAGAAATAAACCCAGAGGAAGGGCAGTGGACATACAGGAGCAGACATTCAAGCAGATATCCCATAACACCCAGCAATTATTGTTTCTGTTCAAAAAGGACTCCGAAGAAGATGAACTGCCCGTGGTTGACGAAATCTGTGAAGGATAGTATTCATTCGCAAATTAACGAGCATTGTGTGTGCCCAGATGCTGGGCATGAATTTCAGCTGTGCATCCTGAATTACCTCCAGATACCCCTGCCATTGCTGCTGCACCCTCTTCCTTGCTCATCTCTTCTTCCTGATTCCAGGTTATCCCTCTCCAATTACAGAGCACATTCTCTCACATGATGGTTCCTCCCTGAGGCTTTTTGATCAGGTTTACATTCCCTGCACCAGCATCAAGCTGTGTTTTGTGCTGTCACTTTGCCTCTGGTCTAAGTGTGACTCGACCTCTCCATTCATGTTGTTTTGCACCTCCCACTCTCATCTCATTCTGGAAAGTTTCCTTCTTGGAATAAACCTTATTGAAAATACCTCCCCATTTGTACTGAATTCACACTGTGATCCAAATTTCAACAAGTATACTCAGCCTTCATCTCACTCTGCTAAAGGTATCTGCATGCTTACCGTGTGGTATCAGAATTCCCCTTCTGACTACGAATTTGGCCAAAGATACGCTTTCAGTGTAGGGATCATCACCCTGTTTCGACAAAGGAATTCAAGTGTCTGACTTCCTAATGATACTGGTAAGGGTTTCACGCTGTCTTAGCATTGTTCCTTGGAGAGAAAAAAAAACAAATCACAGTATAAAGTTTTGTCTGTGTTGTTTACCTGTCAGTTTGAATATTATTTCAAATTTGCAGTGCTTACGATCAAGTGCTTGTTCTTGAAGTTAGTATTAGATGGAGTGGAGAAGGTTGAAAAGTGACGTTATAAAAGTTTATAAAATCACGAGAGGCATCGATTGGATGGAGAGCCAAGGTATCTTCCACTGGAGAGGGGTGGCGGGATTGCGGGTGGTGGTGGGGAGTTCAAACATGGAATACATCCCTTTAAGGGGAAATGGAGAAGATTTAAAAGGGCCAATGGTGCAACGTTTTCACATTAAGGATGATGTGTGTATGGAATGAACTGCAAGATGAAGAGTGGTAGATGAAAGTACAGCTGCAACATTTAAAAGACATTTGGTCAAATATATAAATGGGAAACGTTTTGAGCATATGGGACACGTGAAAGCAGATGGGACTGGTTTAGTTAAGCATGGACAAGTTGGACCAAAGGGTCTGTTTGTGTGTAATGTGACTCTATGAATCTAGAAAGTGAGAAAAGGGGAACAAAAGATATGATGTAAGTAAATTAGCAAGAAATATAAAAACAAGCATCACAAAATTTTCTGTGTATATATAAAAAATTCAAAATGAATGTGTGAACTTAGGTAGAAATGAAGTCTGGAAAGTATATTGAGGTCATTTGGAGGATGTGACTGGGGAACTGGCTACAGTGAACAGGCAAAAATTACACCAGTACTTTGCCTTGTTCCTCACAGGGGAAGGCACTGTAAGCATGTCAATGACATAAACAAAATGTTAAAATGAGGCAAGTTTCTGAACTGTCTCTAACAAAAGGAACAAGGTTTTTTGACAAACGGACAAGAGTAAGGGTAGACCGGTCAGCAGTAATTCAGAGTTGTTTTTTTTTAAGTGATTACGGAATGACTGGTGCTACTGTGTGAAAGATTCCGTAACTCTCTAGATTTCAGGAGTATTCCAGCGAAACTGGAGAACCTCCAACGTGTCGCCTGTCTTCAAGAAAGGAATGAGACAGAGGGCAGGAAATATTTAGCCTAACCTTTATTACTGGGAATCTGCGAGAGTCTATTATTAAGGAAAGAATTGAAAGGCATTTAGAAAAACTTCACGCAGGGTCAGCGTTGTTTTTTGAATGTGAAACTATATATTGTCTCCAAAGTTTTCCTAAGATCCCTGAAAATTTAACATGTGGACTTGATAAAGGGGAACTGGTAGGCATGTGGCTTTCCAGAGATCTTCCACAATGTATCACAAAATAAAGGTTCTTACAGAAGACAGAAGCTCATAGTGTTACAGACAATGTATTAGCATGGGATGACGGGTGGTCAACACATAGAAATTGGAGAGTCAGGATTAATGGATCGTTATGATAAAGACATACCTACTGGAGTATCACAAATAACAGTCCGATGGCATCAGTTATTTACAGTCTATTCTTAATGAAATATACATCCGAGTTTGAGGATGACACTGCGAACCAAAAGTCAGGCTGATATTTAATGAAGAAGACTCCCAACAAAGGATCAGTAAAAAGGGATTGGAGTGTTCCTGCGTATGAAACATAAAGTCAGCGTGGTGTTGCAGCAAGTAACTAGATTGATACAGTACGCAGGTTCCTGGATGGAAGGGTTGAATTATTGAATACATCTAAAATGGTGAGGCGATTATTCATTGTGCTTGAAATGAATGAGCGTGATATTACTGAAACGTAAAGGATACAGAGGGGGCTTCACAAGGTAGATGCTGAGAATGTGTTTCCACACCTGGGCAGAGTCTCGAACTCAGAGACAGAATAAGGAATATCGATTTGAAACTGAGATACAAAGAAATGTCTTCTTTCAGAAGGTCGTGAAGTCTGAATTTAACTAAATCAGAGAGTTGTAAAGGCTGGGCCACTGATTGTTTTTACAGATGGGCTGGATTGGATTTTGACATATCAGCGAATTGAGGGATATGAGGGATTAACAGGAGAGTTGAGTTGAGCCCTGGAGTTTCCGAGAACGTCCCCTCCATGGTGACCTCTGTCAATGTGGGAAATTGTACCTGCGCTATTGGCTTCCCTCTGCATCACAAACCAGCCGTCCAACCAACTGAGTGGGAGCCTGTGTAACTGTTTCAGACAGAAGCACTCACAGACAAAGGGCAAGAGAAACTTTCATAACAAGGAAAAAGGTCCAATTCAGGTAACGGTCAAGCTACCAGCTAAGGATAAAAATGTTCTTTGCTGGAAGGAAGTGTTTAGATGCTATCTTGAGCTGAATGCAATAAGGTGACACAAACAAAATAACTTGAATAATAATTGTGTTTAGATATCGACAACTATTAAATAACAGTATATTTCTGATTGGTCTGTGTGAAGGATGCCTACAATTGCATGAAAGTAGAAAGCTGATGGGACATATTGGTAGTAGAGTCCGTCCCGATGGGAAATGCCTAAGGAACACATGCTTGAAGAAACCCAGGATAAAAATGCCTGAGTGTCGTCTGGTCAGTGACAGGACGCCAGGGGCTGAATGACAGAAAGTTCCTATAACATGGTGCTCAGGAGACAGTTAGATCACTTCCGATCTTATTAAAGGTTAGAGCACATTTGAAGGAAGGAATGGCCTCATGATGGATTTCAATTTCGTGTGCATGTAATTTTAATTTTTAAAAACACACTGTTCCTTCCCCTCATGCTTTCCACACCGGGGCACTGTCATCCTCCTGAAACCGGGAATTGTTTGGAACTTTATCTGGAACATTCCATAATTAGCACTCTCCAGAGCATTCTATAAATGAGTTGGGGTATCACAAAGGCTAGAGAGAGGAGAGGAATATGCTGCATACAGCAGTGAGAATATTGGAGCATGAGCCTTGTTCTGAGGTAGGTGCTATAACAGATATACAGTGAATGTGAGGGAGCAGAGAGAATACAATGACCCTTATCCTGACAGATTGGGGAAGGTTATTGATGCTTGTCCTGCATTGCTGGACATTTCTTCAGACCACAGATACTGCACTGAGCTGGGTGGTAGAGCTCAGACCATGCTTGGTGGGTCTGCAGGTGTGGCTACCTTTGAGAAGAGAATGTTCGCCCTTTCTACTAGCCCATCCACCTGTCGACAAACCCGCGCTGTAATTTCCCCTTATGGATGGATAGAGTTCTTAAAGATGGTTGAATCAAGGGTTACGGGGATTAGGCAGGAACAGGATACTGATTGTGGATGATCAGCCATGATCATAATGAATGTTGGTGCAAGCTCGAAGGGCCGAATGGCCTGCTCCTGCACCTATTGTTTATTGTCTATTATCTATTGTCTTATCTGCCATGCTCCGCCTCATCTCGGTAGGGCATCTTCGAACTGAGAAAGCTCAATTATTTGCCCACTGGCGTTTATTTTTGGCATCAGTGCTAGGGATCACGGAATATCCAGAGATTTACGGCGATGGTGAATACCTCCAACCGTGCTGAGTGGGAGAATCAGGCTGGCATTGAATGACAGGAACACCATGGGGTGGGGCGGGTAGTGAATGAGGTGAATTCGATAAGATAGCACCAGGAAACTAACTCAGTCTCATACAAACAATCGCTCTGTCACTCAATTAAAATGACACTGAGAGAAATTAGATTCAGCCCGGAGTCAAAGACTCTGCTCACACCACTCCCACATACAAAGCTGCAGAACAAATCCTAATCTAAAACTCTCCATCATCTGAACTCACACCAATATTCCATTCACCCATCATTCCTGGTAATGTTGGCTTATGTCGTCAGATGCGATCTACTCAGAATTCTGAAACCTGTGAACATATCTTTCCATGACATTGTTTCTCAAACCCCCTGCACCCCCCCTCCCACCGCCCCCCCATCCCCGCCCCGCGGGCTTGTCTATATCTCAAACTACTTTCATTTCCAGTCGTACAATCCTACTGCACGGAGAAAGGCCCTTCAGCCAGAACTGGTCCATTCCGACCAAAATGTCAGTCCACATTGACTCCATATCCCTGTACTTGGCCTATATCCATCTCAGCCTTTCTCATCCATGTGTTTGTCGAACACAATGCAGAAAGATTTTGTAACATCGAGAAAGGCATCAAGACAAATCTCGCTGAATCTACCATTCAACTCACCCTGGTGCTCAGTTTATACAGAAACAGTTTGTCTGCAGCTTAGAACTAAGAAGAAGAAGCAAACATTTGTGGAAGATGTGCATGGAAGACAATGCTGCAGGGAAATCTTTGTTTATGTTATAAACAGGAAATTATATACAAAGAATTTGCAGGAAAACTTCAACAGATCTGGTTGCATCTGAAGGAAAATGTCCAAAAGTGTGGCCCCCGAAGAGCACAGCAGGTCAGGCAGAATCCAAGGAGCAGGAAAGACTATGTTTCAGTCATAAACTCTTCATCAGGAATTCACTTTAGAATTCACTGCATTTGCAGTTGTCACTTTCTCACAATCCTTTGTCAGAAGAGAGCAGAGTCAATGTTTCAAATCTGGGGAGTCTTCATCAGAACAGTATTGGTTACTGATCTCCAATGTATGCAGCTTTTTGTTTTATTTTTAATCAGCAATTATCTTGCATGCTGTAGTATTAATGGAACACTTGATCTGGATAGGAGGAGAAGGGGTGAGGGCAGCTGTGCAGGCAATGTGTCAGTCACTGCTTAAGGCCCTGTCCATTAGAATGTGAATTCTGGGGTGAAGGTTAAGGAGGGCTTGACAGAGGCACCACGCTGAAATTTATCATCATCTGAACAGATGTGACAGATCCAGAGAAAATGGGAGCAATAAGTCACTCATCCCCATGGTCGTTAGGTGGTAACGTGGCTCGCAATATTGCCTTCGAACACCAATGACCTGGGTTCGATTCTACCCTTTGGTCATTCTTTATGTGGTGTTTGCTTTTTCTCCCCGTGTTTGTGTGGGTTTCCTTCGGGTGCTTGGTTTTCCTCCCACAGTCTAAAAATGCACAGGATAAGTTCACTGGCCTCACTAAACTACCCCAAAGTACCCAGGGAAATTGCAGGTACGGTGAATTGTATAAGGGAAATGTAGAGTCACTGGGTAACGTATGGGTGTGTTGGTCAGCATGTTATCTGGAGGGTCAGTGTGGACTCAATGGGCCAAATGGCCTATTTCCACACTGCAGGGTTTCTATAGTTTCTATTTAGCTGTCTGTGTTTGGAAACACTTCCCAGGATCCTGCCTACAAGTGCCGACCCAATTTAGCTCACAACAATGAACACCTTCCGTTTGTCTGACATTAACTCCTTCAACCACTCCTCGGCACTTTGGCACATCTTATCAGGGTCCCGTTTTACTCTGAGTTAATCATCTTTACTGTCTACTACCTCACCAATTTTGGTGTTACCTGTAAACTCACTAACCATTCTTACTAATATTCACATCCAATTCATTTACATAAATAACAAAATCCATTAGATCCTTGTGGTACACTGCTAGTCACAGGCCTCCAGTGCAAATAAAATACGCGGCACCAGCATTACCTTGATCTCTTACCTTTGAGCGAATTATCTACAACTTTCCCTGTATTCCATGCGATCTAACCATGCTTAACAGTTTACCACGTGGAACCTTTAAGAATGCCTTATTCAAGTCCATATTCTATTCCACAGTTCGATTTTTTGTGCCTTCATCAATCTTATTCTTCACTTCTTCAATAAACTATGTCAAATTAGTGAGACAAGATTTCCCACATGCAAAGTCATGTTGAATATCGCTAATCAGAATTTACCTTTCCAAACACAAGTAAATCCTGTCCCTCAGAATCCCCTGCAACAACTTACCCACCAATGACATCAGGCCCACCGGTCTATAGTTTCCTGACTTTTCCTTACCAACTGTTCTTAAATAATGGCACAACCTTACCTGTGGCTGTCTATGATAAAAATATCTCAACTAGATGTCAAACAATGACTTCCCTAGCTTTCCATAAGATTCTGGGGTACACCTGATCAGGTCATAGAACACAGATCAGTGCAGCACAATACAGGCCCTTGAGCTGTTGATGTTGTGCCGGCAGTTTCTCCTATTCTAAGATCAGATTAAGATATGTACCTTTCATTGCACTAACTTCCAGTGCCGATCCACGAGTCACATAAAAGGTCAGAAGGAGTTATGTACCTTAATGCATTTTAAGATGGCCAGCTCCTCATCTTCTGTAATATGGACGCTTTTGAAGATATCACCATTCATTTCCCCAATTTCTTTACCTTCCATATCCTACTCCACAGTAAATACTGATGCAAAATATTTATGTAGTATCTCACCAATCTCCTGTAGTTCCACACATAGGTCACTTTTCTGATCTTCAAAGGGCCCTGTCCTCTCCCTAGTTACTCTTTTGACCTCAATGTATTGGCACAATTTCTTTGGATTGTCCCTTACCTTATTTTCGAAAGATATCTTATGTCCCCAGTTTACCCTCCTCATTTCCCTCTTGAGTAATAGCCTACAGCCCTGCTAGTCCTCTTTGGATTCACTCGATCCCTCCTGTCTGTACCTATCATATACTTCCGTCTTTTTCTTGAACAGAACCTCAATTCCGCTCGCCAGCCAGCATTCCCGACACCTACCAGCCTTGCATTGCTCATGAACCGGAAGATACTCCATCTAGAACCTGTAATCTCATTTGTGATGGCCTCCCACTTTCCTGTCACGAGCTTCTCCCAAGCAGCTTTTCAAATTGCCAATATAAAACGTTCAAAGTTGGCCTGATTCAATTTAGAACTTTACCATTTATATCAGGGCTGTTCTTCTCCATAAGTATTTTAAAACTGTTAGTTACTGAATAACAGGCTCAAGAAGCAGAGTGGCCTCCTCCTGTCCCTCTGTAAAAGTCTCAATAGGCTGAATGGTCTCCTCTGTCCATTTGCAACAGACTCGAGAGACTGAATGGTCTCCTCCTGTCCCTCTGAAACACACCTGAGAGGCTTTATGGCCTCCCACTGTCCATCTGTAACAGGATCGAGAGGCTGAATGGTCTCCTCCTGTCCCTCTGTATCAGACACATGGGGATAGAATTACCTTCTCCTTTTCCTGAGCAGCAGTCTCAATACTTTGAATGATATCATAAGGAGCAGCAGTGCACAACGCCAATGGTCAATAAATAGTGGACACTGATTTTTTTGTCTATGGAAGTGCCCCCACTGGTCACCTTATGCAGCCGGTCTGTTTATTATGCTCTATCTCCCTTTATAAACAGTATGTAATATAAACAGTCCTGCAGTGTTCTTGCACTACTCCCACATACACGGAAGAAAGAATAAGAACATTGAAAGATTTATGGTCTGTCTCTAAGCAACGCCCATTTATTCCGCCCAGACTGAGTAAATGTCCCCTTTTATTGGGATAGGAAAAGTTACGAAAGGAAGGGGTTAACTGAGCCTTTTTGTTTAGTGACTGCGGTTCATTCCAGTCTCCATGGATTGTAATCATCCCAGTGGAGGGGTTCCAACTTTCAATGATAAATGGGTTCCGTTGAATATGCTATTCCACAGTATGAGTGGTAGCACCACCGACTGCATTAAAAGAGATCGGCAGCTCAAGAGATGCAGTGGGGAGCGATCAGCATCTGAGCACAAGTGTCTGGAATGTTCCAACAATGAATCAAAATCTGAGAATGTTAGACTGGAATGTTCCAACAATGATTCATAATCTGAGAACATTAGGCCGGAATGTCTCAAGAATGGACAGGAGTTTATATTGGGATGTTTGGCTTAGTTCTACATATTATTATCGAAACCCATTATGGTGGCGGATAGAATATGCACTTTACATTATTCAATACTTTTATTATCCAATCCTTGCTTTCGTTGGTGTCCTTGGTAATTCTCAATGTTCAGTCATTAATTTTATCAATCATGATTGACTATAATGCTGTCCTTTCATTGACTCTACTATCATTGTCGCTGTTATTGTTTCTGCTGAGACTCTAAATCGAGATGTTCACTTTACAAACCACTACTAACTGCAGCAATGAACTTGTTAATTCACTGTCTCCCTCCTTGCTTCTGGCAGTGTTACTCATTGGTCTCTATGTTGACCTGTCTCGTTGCAACTGTGAAACATGATTCATTTTATCACTGCCCTTGCTGCTTAAACATTGAAAGCATTGACGTCACTATGTTCTGTTCTAGTTACAGATTGCATTTCGTTCCTCTGACTACATCCCATCCCCGGTCAATACTGAGGCTGAAAAACACTGGCATAGTCTACACAGCTCTCCATGCTGGGCAAACAGTCCAGCTTACTGAGCAATACACTGGCACGGCCTGCACATCTCCCCATACTGGGCAGATAGTCCACCGTACTGAGCAATACACTGGCACAGTCTGCACAGCTCCCCATGCTGGGCAGATAGTTCATTTTCGAAGCAATACATTGGCATAGTCTGCAGAGCTCCCCAGTTAGTCACACTGCCCTGTCTTTTTCCCCATATTTCACCAATATGGCCTATCGCTGTCTTAATTATCTGTTTCTATCTTTAATGTGATTTTTTTCTGTCTTTCCGTATCTTTCCCTGGCCTTGAGTTTTGGCTCCCTATTGTATCGAGTGCTGACACGTGAATCTCAGAAACAATAAAATGGTGTGTGTGGGCTGTTGTTCACTTCCCCGTGTGTCCCATGTTCCATGTTATATATGTAATCCTGCAGTGCTCTTGCATTACTCCCACACACATGGAAGAAAGAAAAGAAAGAGCTGACAGTTTAATGATCCATGTTGGACAGGAGGGACTCAGCAGTTTTGACTCACGTCTTTGAAACGTAGTCTGAAGCTGTCCATTGAACACCTGTGTTTGTCACTCTCAGCTGATCGTGTGGTCAGTAGCACGAGGAAGCCCCTCGAGTATTATTTTAAAGGGGCAGGCATCGAACTTGCGTCGGAATCTGAGAGGTGACCTTATAGAGCTTTGCAAAATATGACCGGCATGGATAGAGTAAATAGACAAAGTATTTTCTCTGGGGTCGGAGAGTCCATAAAAAGAGGACATAGATTGAGCATGAAAGAGGAAGGAGACCTAAGGGGCAACTTTTTCGCACAGTGTAGTACGTGTATGGAATGATGTGCTGGAGGAAGTGATGGAGGCTGGTACAATGGTAACATTTAAGAGGCATTTGAATCGGTATGTGAATAGGAAGGGTCAGGAGGGATATGGGCTTGGGGCTAGGTTGAGTTGGGATATCGGGTCGGCAAGGATGGGTTGGACCAAAACGTCTGTTTCCATGCTGTACATCTGTGTGACTCTATCACTCTATGAAAATCATCTTACTGACTCCTGTTATTCAAAATTTAGTGGAGGTGTTGGGGATGGTTTGCTGGAGGGTGTGCTGTGAGCTGCCCCAGACATTCAGTGAGACCTGAGGATTTTGAGACCCAACTCTGGATGGAGCATGGGGACTGTAGTGACAGTGTCTGGATCTGTAACATGAACAACAAATGGAGCAGAGGCTGCAGAGTGTGGAAGCTCTGAAACCAGAGCGTGAGTCTGTGTGGGGAAAGGGATCTGCCACATCTGTCTGTATCTTAACGAGGACACATACACCTGACACCCTTGCATGCACATGTGCGCGCGCGCGCGCACAAACACACACACACACACACACACGCACACACCCACACACACACACACACACCCACACACACACACACACACACACACACACGCACACACACACACACACACACTCACTCTCTCTCTCTCTCTCTCTCTCACACACAAACACACATACACACTCTCTCTCTCTCACTCTTCCCCCACCCCTGCACACAAAGACTCCGCATTTCTTGCATGCATACACGCATAAATCTGTGGGGTGAATTTGAATTTGCAGATTCGTATTTGCAAATACATTCAATTTTGTTTTTAGAAAAGAACATGCACTTTGTAGACAGTCAGTCAATGTGGCATTTTATAAATTTCTGCTTTGAAATAAACCCGTCTGATTCCAGAGTACGACACAGACGGACTCTAAACAAGACCACCCCAGGCTTTGTTCCGGGGAGGTCACATCTTCGCAAACATAATAGATTTATTTGCGGAAGTGAAAATTGATAGTCATGCAAAAGCTGTAGATGTTATATGATGGACCTCGGTAAGGTTTTTGATGAGGTAAGCTCACAGAGAACGTGTAATTGCAAGGGGTCAAGGGTCTACGAGCTAAATGGATGGAGAACAGGCTGGGCAGCAGCAGACACAGAGTAACAGTGGAAGGGAGTTTCTCAAAATGAAGGACTGTTCTGGCTGGTGTTTCACAGGGTTTAGTGCTGGGACCGCTATTGTTTATGATATACATAAATGAACTAAAGGAAGGTAAAGGTGGTCTGATTAATAAGTTTGCAGATGGCACTACGATTGGTGGAGTAGCAGAAAGTGAAGGGGACTGTCAGAGATTCCAGCGGAAAATAGATAGATTGGACAGTTGTGCAGAGCAATGGCAAATAGTGTTCAATCAGGTCAAACGTGAGATGATGCATTTTGGAGAATCCAATTCAAGAATGAACTATATGGTAAATGGAAAAAAAGCCCTGGGCAAAATTGATGTACAGAGATCTGGATGTTCAGATCCACTGTTCCTTCGAGGGGCAGGTCTATAGAGTGGTCAAGCTGGCATACAGCATACTTTGCTTCTTGCATTCCACCATTTTAAGAAGGACAGAACAGAGGAAATTGTGAAGTACAGACCAGTTAAATTGTCATCCACAGGAGGGATTGTTTTAGAGTATATTTTGTACAAGAGATGGCAGGTCATGTTACAGTTGTCTATGGCTTTGGTTCGACAATATTTCAAATAGTTCGTACAGTTCTGATCGCCACCTTACCAAAAGGATGTGGATGCTTTGAAGAGGGTGCAGAGGAGTTTCACCAGGATATTTCCTGTAATTGGAGGGAACTGGCTATGAAGAGAGGTTTGGTGGATTAGGATTATTTTCATTAGACTGACAGAAGTTCGGGGGACTTGAGTGAGTACTACAAAATTATGAGAGTTATAGACATGGTGGATAGCAAGACGCCTATTCCCAGAGATGGGTACTCAATTTCTAGTGGTCAGAAATTCAAGATGAGAGGGAAAAGGTTTATGGGAGATATGTTCAGAAAGTTCTTTACACAGAGACTGGCAGATGCCTGAAACGCAATGCCAGCGGAGGTGGTAGACGTGGTCACGATAGCGACATTTTATATGTATGTAGACAGATACATTAATGGGTCGGGAGCAGAGGGATACAGATCCTTGGAAAATGTGGTGACAAGTTTAGATGGAGGATCTGGGTCGGTGCAGGCTTGGAGGGACCGAAGGCTCTGTTCCTGTGCTGGATTTATTTTTTGTTCTTGGTAAATACTGGCGAAAAGTGTATGTCCATATTTGAAAGGAAAATGAAAACAAGGCCAAATGTGGCACAGTGAATGTGTGGACAGGATGATTTATTGTAGAGAACAGAAAATTGACAAGGAGGCGAAACTGTTACATTATGTCTGCCTTCACGGACGAAGATCCAGAAAATATCCCAGAAATACCATAGGACGTATGTAACTAAACACTAAAATCATTCATACTAGTGACGTGGTAGTATATGACAACATACCTGGATTGAGGATTGATAAATTTGTTAAACCAGATATACTTCATACTGCAATTTCAGAGAAAGCAGCAATACATAGATGGATTGTATTGTTGTTGACTGCATTTATCCATATTCAATTTGAAAGGATATAAATGCATTCCAACGATATAAGAAGGGAAGAAGGAGAGTGGAAAACTGCAGACCAGTTTACTTGTCATCTGCAGGAAAAAAAATCCTTTGCAATCTATCATAACGAATGTGATATTGGACACTGAAAAAGGAAAAGCAAACTTCAAGAGAATTATTCTGCATTTATGAAAGGGAAGTTATAATTTACAAACGTTTTGTTTGTAGATATATCTTGTAGACCTATCCATAGAAAAACAATGGATGCGATATAGTCAGATATTCAGGAGGATATTTAATCAGCACACACAGTAACTCAGCAGAAAACATTAAAGCAAAGGGTATTGGGAGGAACATATACAAATAGGGAAAGTTAAGTTAGGTTTGCCTTCATTTAAAGGGAATTTGAATACAGACAATGAAAGGTCAACTAGACTCAAAGCGTTATCTTGCTCTCTTTTATGGATGCTGTCTGACTCACTGTGGTGTGCAGCATGTGTTAGTTTCAGTTCAGATTCCAGCTTCAGCAGTAATTTGTTCACACGAGCAGTAGAAACATTCTGCACTAGTTACACAGAGCGCTGGCGAGACTGTACCTGGAGCTGAAAAATGTGTTGCTGGAAAAGCGCAGCAGGTCAGGCAGAATCCAAGGAGCTGGAGAATCGACGTTTCGGGCATAAGCCCTTCTTCAGGAATGCTTATGCCCGAAACATCGATTCTCCTGCTCCTTGGATGCTGCCTGACCTGCTGCGCTTTACCAGCAACACATTTTCAGCTCTGATCTCCAGCATCTGCAGTCCTCAATTTCTCCTAGACTGTATCTGGAGCATTGTACACAATTTTGATGTCTTGATCTAAATAAAATATACTGATCCCTTACACGGAATGGACATTCTCCAGATTAATCCCTCAGATAGCAAGGTTTTCTGCCGACGAAACTTGGCCTTAGAGCAAGGCGGGAATCTGTTTGTGAATCTGGTGAACATTGATAGATTGATATATGAAAGCTTCATGCCTGTTTTACTTGGGAGAAGGAGGATGCAGAGACAGAATTCTAGAAGATGGGCTGAAAAGCTCTTGAGCAGATTGATGTAAGATGTATACAACGATTGATAGTTTTGGCTGGTATAAAATTGGACACGTCCCTAGTTCCAGCTCAGGTACAGCTCAGGCTGTTGTTGTAGACAAGGGATGAAAGGCGCTGTTGAAAATGTTTAAATACAATCTGGTCACAGGTAAGGTGCCGAGGACTGGAGAACACCCTTTATGGGAAGGGCTGTAGAGATTAACCAAGGAACTACAGACCAGTGAGTATCAGATCAGTGTTCGAGAAATAATTGCAGAAAATAGGTGGTTGTCGAAGACTGTTTGTGCGTCAGTGCTGTGTCCCTTATTATTTGTGGAATTCATAAATGATATAGATGTGAACTGAAGGGGCATGGGGTGAATGTAATAATTAGGTTTGTGTCTGACACATAGATTACTCGGGTGGTTGGCAGTGAGGAGGAAGATCTTGCGTTACAGGTGGATACGGATGGAATGGTCAGATGGGCAGATCAATGGCAGATGGAATGTAACCCTGATAAATATGAGGTGATTCACTTTGAAGGAAGGAACCAGACAGGGGAGGACCCAATAAATAGCAGCAGACTCGCAAGTTCAGAGGGTGCTTCTCCACACATCCCTGAATGTGACGGGACTGATTAATATATTAGTTAAGAAGTCATTGGAGACAGCAGGCAAAGCCTTTACTAATCGAGGCATAGATTACAAGAGCTATATGGCACTTTGGTTAGGCCAAAATGGAATACTGTGTGCAGTTCAGGGATCCACATTACAGGAAAGATGTGATTGCACTGAAAGTGGCGCAGAGGAGATTCAACAGGATGTTGCCTGGAATGGAGCATATCAGCTATGGAGGGAGGCTGGATAAGTTCGGGTTGGTTACTTTGGAGCAGAGAAGACTGAAGGGAACGTGATTTAGAAGAGCAAGATTACGAAGGACATGCACAGGGTAGATAGACAGCAGCAGTTCCTTTAAGTCAGAGGGTTAAGAACAAATGATCACACTTTTAAAGTGAAGGGTTTGAGGTTTAGAGAGGATTTCAGGATGGTTTTTCACCCAAAGGACGTTGGCGTCTGGAATGCATTTTTGTGAGAGTGCAGTTGTTGTGGGTCATCGCACAGCCGTTAAAAGGTACGTGGACAAGCACTCACGTCTATGTGCCTGATGTATGAAAGTGGGACTAATGTAGATTGTACTGTATTTCTGAGTGTACAGAGATTGCTTCAGTGATTGTATGGCTGTGGAAGATCAATCACTGAGCAGTCTAAGACAGGAAATGATGGGTTTATGAAGCGTACATTTACAAGAGTGAAATGTAAAAACTTCTCAATATACAGTATACCAAGTGAAATGGTAGAGAAAATAATTGTATCTTCCTTACAGGCTGAAACCAGAGAAAAGGAAAATGGCAGGACTGTGAAGCAACCACTTCTGTTCTGCCTTCCCAAAAGAAAACATTTCAAAAAGTAAATTCCAAGCACTTCTCAGTTTACTGAGAAAAAGTAAATAGAATCAAATCCGTACATAAATAGTTTTGGGAAAATATATTGACTGAAATCTGATAAATCCCCATGTCCTGTTAATCTCCTCGTTGATTAGTAAGGGTGGTGGACAAGGTAACAATGAATACTCTGTTTATCCTCTTCCAAATGCTTGATGATTCTGGAACTGAATTCATAGATTTGACAGCAGCAAATTTAACTCCAGTATTTCTAAAGGAGGCAGGTAATGGCAGTCTGCTTAGCACCAAAAAAGCAATCAGGACAATACAAGAGTCTATTAGAAAGGACGCATTACCAGGGAACTTAGAAATTTTCATTCATGTAAAAGTAATGAACGTAGATTAAGTCATTGCCGATTTATCAAAGGCCAATCATATTTGAGAAACTGATTGGGAAATTAATTATGGCCTAGCAATGGATGCAGTGAATTTGGATTATCAGAAACATTTTTAATGAAGTCCCAAGTCTAGTGTTATGACAATGCTACTCCTTTAACACTTTTATTCTGTCCTTGTTTTATTTTTCACGGGTGTCTTAAAAGCAGCGAATCCAAAAAGTCTGGGTTTGACTACTTGGGAATGCATTCAAGTCTAAACTGAAAGCACGCACTGTGAGGAGCAAGGTATCATAGGTCTTGTCATGTACAATGAGACAAGAATAATTATTCACATCATAGTAAAGGAGTGATCACAGTATGGTTGAATTTAGAATACAGATTGAGACTGTGAAGATGAAATCCAATACCAGGGTCCTGTGCTTCAGCAAGGCAGACTAAAATAGAATGAGCGAGGAGATGGCTAAAGTCGCCTCGAAACAAATATTCATGATGAGAGAGTTGACAAGCAGTCGAGAATTTTCAAAGGAGATTTTTAATTTCTGTGGCAAAAGTATATTCCAGTGAAAAGGAAAGACTCTAAGAAAATGGGTAATCTGTCAATTGTGTCTTAGAAAATAAGGGACGCTATCAAATTGAAAGAGAACGAATGCGAAGTGGCCAAGAACAGCAGAAACCTAGAAGATTGGGGAAACATTTTAAAGGTTAACAGAAAGCCACAAAAATAACTACAAAGAAAAGAATGATAGAACACGAGAGGGAAAAGAAGTGCACAATATAAAGATAGATAGATGATGGTATATAGCTTAAATATATAGAATGAAAAAGCAAGGATCAAGTAAATGTTGGTCCTTCAGGGGATGGGAAGGGTCATTTAGTTATAGGATATGACGAAATGGCCGTGGCATTGAACAGGTGTTTTGTATCTGTCACCGTAGTGGAGGACACTAATAGCATGTTAGTAATTGACAAAGAGTCGAAGGTAGGTGAAGATCTTGGAAACAATCATTATAATGGAAGAGATCGTGTTGGGCAATGTAAAGGAGCTGAGGGTAGGCACGTCTCCTGGCCCTGAAGGAACGAATCCCAGGGTTACAGAAGAGATAGCGGGAGAAGTAGAAAATGCAATTGTGACAATATGGTAAAATTTGCTGAACTCCAGGGCAGTCCCCGCAGATTGGAAAACAGCAAATGTGATTCCACTGTTTAAAAAGGGAATTAAACAAAATATGGGGAATTATAGACCAGTTAGCTTTCCCTGTGTAGTGGGGAAACTGCTTGAGTGTATTATCAAGGTAGAAACAGCAAGGCACTTCGTTAGAAATCGTCCCATTGTGTAGACGCAGCATGGGTTCATGAAGAACAGGTCATGTTTAACAAGTCTTTTGGAAATCCTTGGATACAATGCGAGCAAGATGGATAACAAGGCCCCAGTGGCTATGGTATACCGAGGTTTCCAAAAGAACTTCAACAAGTTGCTGCACAAGAAGCTGCTGCATAAGAAAAAAGTGCATGGAGTTACGTGTAAATTATCAGCATTATAGATGATTGTTTGAATAACAGGAAGCAAATTGTGAGTGTAAGTGAGTGATATTCTGGCTGACAATCAATACCTAGTGGTGTGCTTCAGAGATGGGTGTTGTGGCCACAATTATTCACAATTTATACAGATGATTTGGAGTTGGAGAGAACATGTAGTGTGACAAGGTTTGCAGATGACACGAAGATGCGTTTCATAGCAAAGCATGCAGAGGACTGTGAGACTTCGTGGATGAACATAGATAATTTGAGTGAGTGGGTAAAGGTCTGGCAGATGGAATACAATGTTGATAAATGTGATGTCATCCATTTTGTTGGGAGTGCCAGTAAAAAATGATTATTACTTGAATGGTAAAACGTTGCAGCATGTTGTCATACAGAGGGACCTGCTTGTCCACGTGCATGAATCACAGAAGGCTGGTCTGCAAGTACCGCAAATACTGAGGAAAGCAAATGGAATGTTGCCCTTCATTGCTAAAGGGATTGAGGTTATAAGCAGGGAGGTCATGTTGCAGCTGTCCAGGGTGCTGGTGGGGCCACGCCTGGAGTACTGTATGCAGTTTTGGTCTCATCATTTCAAGAAGGGTATACTGGCACTGTAGGGGGTGCAGAGGTGGTTTATTCGGATGATTCCAGAGGTGAGGGGGTTTGCTTATGAGGTGTGAGTTAGCAGACTGGAACTATTTTCATTGGAATTTATAAGAATGACAGGATGATCTCATAGAAACATGTAAAATTATGCAGGGACTTTATAAGATCGAAGTAGAGAGGATGTGTCCACTGGCAGGTGAAGCTAAGACAAAAGGGAATGGCCTCAATATTAGAGGGAGTAGATTTAGGATTGAATTGAGAAGGAATATCTTCATCGAGAGGTTTGTAATCTTTGGAATTCCCTGTGCAGTTAAGTAATTGGTACTACTTCAGTAAACGGTTTTAAAGCTAAGATAGATACTTTTTGAGCAATAAAGTAAATAAGGGATACGATGGGAGCGCGGGAAGTAGATCAGAGTCCACGAGTAGATCAGTCATGATCTTATTGTGTGGCAGAGGACCAAACGGCCTATTCGTGCTCCTAGTTCTTCTGTTCTTCTGTTCTTATGAAAGGGGAGTGGCCAGTTATCTCAGTTCAGCTCCTCTGCTTTGGTTTGTTTGGTCTGATTTTCCGCAGTCTGGCTGTTTACTTAAAGCAGGCAGCAGTTGTGAAGTTACCGGATCCAAAGAAGTTGGTCTATGTTGTTCCTCCCTCTCTCTGACATCTCTCCTCTTAGAAACTGGGTTTGATTTTTTTATCCATTCGGTTTTGCCATGGGGTGTTAATGGGGATTATATCAAGTGTTTGGAATACCATCATTAAATTGGGATAATCTGTTGTGTTTTAGGATAGGTTAAGTTATTCTGTATTGTATCCTCTTGTGTTTGTGTCTCACTCAGTAATCTTGCAAAGACATTCTGTTTTGTTTAAAACGAAGTGATTTGACCAACTGCATCACTCCTGGAATATCCACCTTACACTTGCTTAAATCAATGAGCATAGTTTGGTCTGCACTATTTCCTTGAAATGATTTGAGGGGGTCTGTCCTGGCCCATAACAGTGTGTAACAGCCAGACCTAATATAGTGGCAGGGGTTGAGAATTGGAGAGCTGACAGGAAAAAGGGAATCAGCATCAACATTTCCATACATTTTGTGAGAGAAAGCAATAACTAGTGGGATAATCCAGGAATTGATATTTGGGCCCCATCTATTTAGAAAACAGATCAAACATTTGTTCTTGGGTGTTAAATGTAATCTTTCCAAATCAGCTGATGGTACCAAACTGAGATTGTGAGTGGGTGGGGAGGATATAAAAAAGTTTCAAGGTGATTGAGACAATTGGAGGAAATTGTAAAATATGTGGCAGCTGAAGAACAATGTGGATAGACGTAACATTGAGCAATTTGGTTGGAAAAAATAGACGAACAGGCTAGCATTTCAAAAGGAATTAATGTAAAAAAACGTTGCTGCATGAAGATACTTATGCGTATACTTTTGTTGACTTCTTCAACAAACTCCAAGGTCCATGCAGGGCAGTGAGTTCTGAAGCTAGAAGTCAATACTGGGATTGATAATGGCACACTGACCAGTATATATAACTCACCAAGTGCTGACCTGTGTCATTGAAAATGATCTCGATTTCCTTGTACACCAGTCACAGAAAGCAATACTGCTGCAACAGAAAGCAGATAGGAAGATAAATGATTATGTTGAACTTCATTTCCGGGGATTTGAGTCAGGTGTGTCTTACAGAAGCTACACCGGGCGTTGGTGAGCTCCCATCTCGAACATTGTGCAGTATTCTGTGTACTTTTGGTCTCCTTATCTAATAAAGGGCAAACCTGATGTTGAGGGAGAGCAGCGAAGTATGACCAGACTGATCTCTGGGATGACAGGCTTGTTGTGGGAGCAGAGTTTCAGGCAACTGGGCCTGTATTCCGTGGATTTCAGGAAAATGGGTGGAGATCTCAGTGAAATATATAAAACTCTGACATGGTGAAACAGATTGTCAGCAGGGATTATAATTCCACTGGCTGGGACATCTAAAACAAGGGTCACGGTATTAGGTACAGGCAAGCCACTCTGAAATGAGATGAGAATAAATGTCTGCACTCGCAGACTGGTGAACCTGGGGAATTCTGTCCCATATCTTCCCTTTCTGGGGAAGGTGGGCCTCTATAAAAAGGATGGGCTACAACTGAACCTGAGGGGCACCAGTGTCCTTGGGGGGAGGTTTGCTAGTGCTCTTTGGGAGGGTTTAAACTAACTCCGCGGGGGCATGGGAACCAGGACTGTAGCTTTAGGGTACAGGACCTTGAGTGTAGGGGGTTAGGAATAATGCAGCGATCTCTAAGGAGGGTGCCTGTAACAGAAAGGTGGATTGAAGTGTGATACTTCAATGCCAGAAGTATAAGGAATAAGGTAGGTGACTTGCAGCGTGGGTTGGTACCTGGGACTTCGATGTTGTGGCCATTACAGAGACGTGGGTAGAACAGGGACAAGAATGGCTGTTGCACGTTCCAGGGTTCAAATGTTTTAGTTGGATCAGACATGGGGGTAAAAAGGGGGGAGGCGTGGCATTACTTGTCAAAGACTGTATCACAGCAGTGGAATGGTCGATGGAAGAGGACTTGCCAGCTGAGGTAGTTTGGGCTGAGGTTAGAAATAGGAAGGTGAGGTCACCCTGTTAGGTGTTTTCTACAGGCCTCCTAATAGTCCTAGAGAGTAGAGGATAATATTGCGAGGATGATTCAGGAAAAGAGTGAAGGTAGCAGGGGTGGTTGTTATGGGGGACTTTACTTCCCAGATATTGACTGGGAGAGCTATAGCTCGAGTTCATTAGATGGGTCGGGTTGTACAATGTGTGCAGGAAGGTTTCCTGACACAATATGTCGACAGGCCAACAAGAGGGAGGCTATATTGGATTTGGTTCTAGGTAATGACCAGGCCAGGTGTTAGACTTGGAGGTAGGTGAGCACTTCGGGACAGTGACCACAACTCGGTGACATTACTTTAGTGATGGAGAGGGATAATCGTGCGCCGCAGGACAAGAGCTATAGCTGGGGGCAGGGAAATTATGATGCAGTGAGGCATGACTTAGGTTGTGTGGATTGGAAAAACAGGCTTCAAGAGAAGAACACTATGAGATGTGGGGATTGTTCAAGGAGCAGCTACTGCGTGTCCTCGATAGGTATGTACCAGTCAGGCATGGTGTAAGGGCCTTGTGAGGCAGCCGTGGTTTAGTAAGGAATTGGAGTCCCTTGTGAAGGGAAGAAGGCGGCATATGTAAAGATGAGGCGTGAAGGTTCAGTAGGGCGATTGAGAGTTATAAGGTAGCAGGAAGGAGCTAAAGAGGGAGCTAAGAAAAGCGAGAAGGGGACATGAAAAGTCTTTAGCTGGTAGGATTAGGGAAACCAAAGGCTTTCTATAGGTATGTCAAGAATAAAAGGATGACTAGGGTAGGTATCGGTCCAGTCAAGGATAGTAGTGGGAAGTTGTGTGTGGAGGCGGAGGAGATTGGAGAGACATTAAATCAGTACTTTTCATCAGTATTCACTCAGGAAACGGACACTGTTGCTGATGTGAATATGGATCACAAATAATTAGAATGGATGCCTGGAAATATGCAGGGAAGAGGTTTTGGGAATATTGGAAAGGATGAATATAGATAAGTCTCCTGGGCCTGATGGCATTTACCCCAGGATCCTATGGAAGCTAGGGAGGAGATAGCAGAGCCATTGGCCTGGATTTTTATGTCGTCATTGTCAACGGGAATAGTACCAGGGACTGGAGGATAGCGAATGTGGTCCCATTGTTCAAGAAAGGGAGTAGGGATAGCCTAGTAACTATAGGCCAGTGAGTCAGACTTCAGTGGTGGGCAAAGTCTTAGAGAGAATGGTAAGGATAAGATTTATGAACATCTGGGTAGGAATAACGTGATCAGGGATAGCCAGCATGGTTTTGTGAAGGGAAGGTCGTGCCTCACAAACCTTATTGAGTTCTTGAGAAGGTGACTAAGGAAGTGGATGAGGGTAAAGCAGTAGATGTTGTGTATATGGATTTTAGTAAGGCGTTCGATAAGGTTCCCCATGGTAGGCTAATGCTTAAACTTCGGAGGTATGGCATTGAGGATACATTAGAGGTTTGGATTAGGAATTGGCTGGCTGGAAGGGACAGAGGGTAGTAGTTGATGGATTATGTTCATCTTGGAGCGCAGTTACTAGCGGTGTACCACAAGGATCTGTTTTGGGACCATTGCTTTTTGTTATCTTTATAAATGATCTAGAGGAAGGACTTGAAAGCTGGGTAAGCAAGTTTGCGGATGACACAAAAGTCGGTGGAGTTGTGGATTGTGAGGAAGGAAGTGGTAGGTTACAGCGGGATATAGATAGTTGCAGAGCTGGGCGGAAATGTGGCAAAAGGAATTCAATGTATCTAAGTGCGAAGTCGTTCACTTTGGTAGGAATACAAGATGATGGATTACTGGGCTAATGGTAGGCTACTTGGTAGTGTGGATGAGCAGAGGGATCTTGGTGTCTATGTACACAGATCTCTGAAAGTTGCCACCCAGGTAAATAGTGCTGTGAGGAAGGCATATGGTGTTACTGGGCTTTATTGGCAGAGGAATTGAGTTCCGGAGTCCTGAGGTCATGTTGCAGTTGTATAAGACTCTGGTGAGGCCTCATCTGGTGTATTGTGTGCAGTTTTGGTCGCCATACTATAGGAAGGATGTGGAAGCTTTAGAACGAGTGCAGAGGAGGTTTACCAGGATGTTGCCTGGAATGGTAGGGAAAATCTTATGAGGAAAGGCTGAGGCACTTGGGCTGTTCTCATTGGAGAAGAGAAGGTTTAGGGGAGATCTGATAGAGTGTATAAGATGATTAGGGGTTTAGATAGGGTAGATACTAAGAACCTTTTACCGCTAATGGAGTCAGGTGTTACTAGGGGACATAGCTTTAAATTAAGGGGTGGTAGGTTATAGGACAGATGTTAGGGGTAGATTCTTCACACAGCGGGTTGTGAGTTCATGGAATGCCCTGCCCGTATCAGTGGTGAACTCTCCTTCTTTATGTTCATTTAAGCGGGCATTGGATAGGCATTTGGAAGTTATTGGGCTAGTATAGGTTAGGTAGGACTCGGTCGGCGCAACATCGAGGGCGAAGGGCCTGTACTGCTCTGTATCCTTCTATGTTCTATATAAGACTGCGTACGCTAAGGCACTGAATATAAATAAGGACTTCTCGACACTAAAGGAGTTAAGTTGCTGCAGATGTTTGGAGTGGAGGTACAGGACAGCCATTGTTATATTGAATGGGTGAGAAAAGTTGACGGACTAAAGTTCCTACTTCATTTTTTCCGATATATGACCACTTCAAAGTATATACAGTATATAGTTGTTGTGGTTCTGTTCGCCGAGCTGGGAGTTTTTTCTTGCAAACGTTTCGTCCCCTTTCTAGGTGAGATCTTCAGTGCTTGGGAGCCTCCTGTGAAGCGTTTCTGTGCTGATTCTTCCGGCATTTCTACTGGTTTGAATCTGCCGCTTCCGGTTGTCAGTAGCTGTTCGCTGCTGTGGCCGGTATATAGGGTCTAGGTCGATGTGTCTGTTAATCGAATTCGTGGATGGATGAGTGCCATGCTTCTAGGAATTCCCTGGCTGTTTTCTGTTTGGCCTATCATTTAATAGTGGTGTTGTTCCAATCGAATTCATGTTGTTTGTCATCTGAGTTTACGGCTACTAGGGATAGCTGGTCGTGTCGTTTCGTGGCCGGTTGGTGTTCATGGATGCGGGTTGTTAGCTGTCTTCCTGTTTGTCCTATGTCGTGTTTTGTGCAGTCCTTGCATGGGATTTTGTATACATTGGTTTTGCTCATGCTGGGTATTGGGTCCTTTGTCTTGTGAGTTGTTGTCTGAGAGTGGCTGTTGACTTGTGTGCTGTTATGAGTCTAGTGGTCGCAGCAGTCTGGCTGTCAGTTCAGAAATGCTCTGATGTATGGGGAGTGTGGCCAGTCCTTTGGGTTGCGCATGTCCTCATTTCGTTGTCTTTCCCTGAGGCATCTGTTGATGAAATTGCGCAGGTATCCATTTTGGTTGAATACCTTGTATAGGTATTTACTTAAAACGAATTCGACAAAAAACATGATTTCGATTGGGACAACACCACTATTATAGGACACGCCAAACAGAGAATAGCAAGGAATTCCTAGAAGCATGGCACTCATCCACGAATCGATTAAAGACACATCGCCCTAGAACTGATATAACGGCTACTGCAGCGAACTGGATACTGACAACCGGAAGCGACAGATTCAAACCAGTATAAATGCTGGAAGAATCAGGCACAGAAGATCTTCACAGGAGGCTCCCAAGCGCTGAGGATATCATAGAAATGGGACGAAACGTTTGCAAGGAAAAAACTCCCAGCTCGGCGAACAGAACCACAACAACGAGCAACCGAGTATAAATCTTCTCACAAACTTTGAACCGTATATAGTATTAG
>NW_026867902.1:0-92068 GCF_020745735.1 Hemiscyllium ocellatum
TGCCCCAGTTTCTGGCAGTGAAAACATCTTTCCCAGTGCCCTTTTATAACAATCAGCATTGCAATTTTCCATGTCACACTCCATTACAGTGAAAACACCTGAAGCCTTTCAACTCCCTTTCTCCCTCTTGGCCATCCTTTTTAACCGTGGTAAACCATTACCAGTGTGCTCTCCACTTTAGTTTGTACTGTTGGATCTCCCCTTCTCCCAATTTCTATCTCTCACATGATGAAATACTTGCTCTATGCTAAACTTTGTCATTGCACCAAAACATATTCATTTGATATCTCTGCTACTTTTCTCTCTTCTTGAACTTTCTGTCCACCCACATGAAATCTTATAATCTCTGGAAGTGTGCTTTTAAACTCCAGCAGAATAATCTCTTTTTAGAGCTTCGTAGGTCCTATTTATTTTTAAGGCCCACACACACTACCAAATTATTATGTTTAATTCAAATGAAATCAACAAGAGTCTGACCTGGCTTCTCGTTTAAGTTTCTGAACAGCTGTCTATATGATTCTGTTAGTAATTCATAAGCATTTACAGTAGCCTGTTTGATATTTCCATAATCTCTTGACCACTCCATTGACAGCGCTGCAAATATCTCACTAGCTCTACCTACCAGCTTAATCTGAGCTAGCGTTACTCACAAGTTATCTGACCACTCCATCTGCCTAGCTAATTTTGCAAATGAAATATAGAAGCCTTCAACATCTTTTGCATCAAAGCATGGCAGTGTTTTAACATATTTGTATATATCACTATCTACTCTCTTCACCTCTGTCCTGTTAACCTGATTTTCCTGACTAATCCGCAACTTCGGAATTCAAATTTTCACTCATTTTCTCTCTCCTTCTCTCTCCCTCTGCTCAGATAAGAATCTTCTCCCTTACCTTTTCCTCTTGCTTTCTCTCTATTTTTTTTTTCTCTCTCTCTCTCTTTCTCTCCCTCTCCTCTATCCTTTCCTCTATCTTCCTTCTCTCGTGGCTCTTCTTCCCCTTTCTTTATCTTCTAACTCGATTTTCCACAAATGTAATTTAAGTTTTTTTCTCACTTTAATGCGCATGCTGTTTCTCTGCCACACCGAAATGCTTAACTCAATCCTTTACAATTCCAGCTTTACTTTTTTCCCTAGTTAAATCCAAATCTAACATCCAGGAATTCCAGAAGTATGGTCTTTTTATGTCTTTCTGAACATCCTTGGTGAATTTGTGAATCATCTTCAAACCCCAGAATTTCTTTAGCAATCTTAAGAGCTATATCCCTCAGTTTTTATTTTAAAAAAAACACAAGTAATTGAAAGTAAACAAATTGTCTCACCTACGTTTTAATTCAAGATATTGGACACTAATCTACATGCGTGTATATCTGCTGGGATATATAGTACCCCAAATTGATTCAAATATCAGACTGGATCTGTCTAAACCTGTCCAAATCACAGACCCGAACCCGCACTCTGTTATGACACGGCAGGGAACCCTTCTGCTAATTAAGCCCAAACACCCAGAAAAAACTCACTCTATCTCGTATTCTGTTGGTGTATTAGTGACAGAGAACTCCCAAACTGACATTCTGTCTCTGTGAATTGCTTTACGTTCTTCATGACACATCATTGTCCAGCATTGCTATAGTTACTACAGGAGGAACATTAGCTCTGCCAACCCTTGCCTGTTCAAGACCAGGGAAGATTCAGTTGCATGGAAATTTAGAAAATCAAAATTAATGGAGAGGATGGGAATACAAGTTAGTGATGACACTGATTGTCATCAGAGAATAAAAGGAAGAAATAGAATGTGTGAACATCATATTGCACAAAGGAAATGTGATTAGGAGAATTTGACAACCAAACAAACTTAGGGGCTTTATATCTGAATGCACTAAACATTTAGATTAAAATTAATGAATAAACAATTGTGGATAATGGATTAATTGGTGGAAATTACTGAGATGAGGTTGCAGGGAGGCAAGATTTGGGAAGTGAATACTTTTGCAAGGACGGTAAGGAAAGAAATGAGTTGGGCTACCTTTGTTAGTATGGGATGAGATCAGTGAGAAATGGAAATCAAAGTGCAGAATCAATCTGGGTGTAAATACGAAACAGCAAAAGAGGGAATACTCTAGTAGGATTAATCTATAGATCCCAAATGATAGTTCTGTAAAGTGGGGGAAAAGTGCACACTCTGAAATACTACCGGCTTATTTGTAAAAAGTAGAACAATAAACATAGGTGATTGCAATGAGCTTTTAGCCTGGATTAATCAAATTGGCAATTTGAAGTTGATTGTTATAGCAATGTTTTGGATAGCATTCTTGATGAAGGGCTTATGCCCGAAACGTCGAATTTCCTGATCCTTGGATGCTGCCTGACCTGCTGCGCTTTCCCAGCAACACATTTTCAACAATATTTTGGATAGCCAGCCAAGGTGCAAGCTATTCTGAATTTGGTATTGTGTGATGAGGTGGGATTAAGTAATGATTATAGAATAAAGAATTCTCTAGAGAAGAGTAATCATAGCATGCTAGACTTTGAAATTCAATTTGAGGGTGAGAAGTTGGAGTCCATGCAAGTGTTCAGAAGTTGCGCAAAGGTAACTTCAAACGGATGAAGACAGATTTGAGAGAAGTGGGCATTTGGAGGACACATTGGCTAAACAAGGGAGTGAAAGACACCATAAAAAACAAAGACTGAAGTACTTGTATTGAAAAAGCTAGTGGCAAACTGAAAGATTGGTAAATTTAAGGATTGCTTGGGTTATTTTTAAAAAAATCAAACGAGCTAAGGTAAATTCTCAAGCAAAATCTTGTATCTACAAGATACTTAGGGGGAAAAGAGCAGCTAATGGTTACAAATGTTTTGACTCCTGATGGACAGCCACATGATTATCTGACTGAGATAACAGTTTAACTGTCTTTTACTGATAAAATTGCCGATTGTGACGCCAACTCAATGCAGGCAAACTGCCGAAACTAATGAACTACGTTTTTTTTATAACCAGCTCGAGGCTATCCTCTCTAAAGGAATTGCGGGATACCTTATTCATACAATGTCGTCTTACATTTAATCCTCCTTGGATTACTTATGCTTTGAGTGATGGCATGAGACGGAAATTATTCAAACTATTTCATCAAAAGAGGAGTTTTTATACGTACAAAACAATGTACAGTTAATTTTGCAAGAACTTCGACTTCTGTTGGTATACTGCAGAGCGTTTCCAAGATCGGAGCTTGAATGCGTGTCAAAAGGAAACTCGTGGATTTCCTGCAGAAATTTTACCGTTACTGAGAGTAAAGTGAAATTTGACACTGACTTCTGCGAAATCACGTGACTGGTAACATTTGCTTGTTTTGCTGCTGATCACCCAGCTTGCTTTTCAAATGTATTTTGGAGACGTTCTTGTTTTATCTTGCTGATTTGGAGAAAATCCCGCGAAAATAAGTTGAGTGAAGGGGAAACTTGCTGTGCATAAGTTGTTCTGTTGATCTGTCCCATTTCGATAAAGATAACCCTATTCATCAATTCAAGGGGATACATATCTGTTCATTTAAAGACCAACTCAAGCAACACTTTACATTTATATTTCCTGAGCAAGCTGTATCTTCAAGATTTCAGAGACGTATCTATTGAGAAATTTATTTTTTCCCTTTCCCTGCAAAGAGGGAGAATGTTTTTGCATGTATGTTTTATGGATATTTACAGAGCCAAGCAATTACACTTCAACATTAATAACTGAATTTGTTAAACAGAATTAGCATTTTTATTGCCATAAACGTTCATAATTGTGTTTATTTACAAAATTGTTCATACCTATTTTCTTAACCAGAAAAACAATATGTTGTGATCCATACTTATTGAGGGACTGCACTTCTCCAAACTAGGTCAGAACAATAATCATGAGAATACACATCCACTGTTTTCGAAAGTATGCTGCAGTGTTCATAACCTGGTCGTCATCAAACCACAATACCAGTTAACATTTGTGAGAGAAACAAAGTTCACTCACTTCAATAATTTCAGTCCGAGACATGATCTGAAGCAATCAGTATGTTTATTATACGCTTGCAAGTGTGGTGCCTGAAATAAGGCACGCAGAGTTTAGCAAGTACACATCTTATATAGGATTCACTACTCCAAACCCGGTGCCCATTACTATTGTTTATCTCTTGCCTTATCCGGCCTTGTGCATAACAAACTATAAGTTTTACTCGGCCATTTCAACACATCCTGCTGTGGCCCATTGTTAGGTATATTCCTCTTCACTATTATCTACTTCCCCCACCTGTGACATTTCCTCCCTTTCCCCAACTTTATTGATCCTTATGACCTTTTAATTGGGGTTTGTTTTTGTGTTTTTGCAAAAGTGTGAAACAGTTGCTTATAACTACTGCTTGTACAAGAACATCTGGCTTAACCTACATCCTCACAGCACCTTATCTATTTGTCTGTAACATCTACCATTGTTTGCAGGCACATTTCATTCTTGTATGCACATTTTAGCTAATACAAAAGCAATTATACATTTCCTCCACATAGTTTTCATTCTTGTTGACTCAGCTCTTGGTTGAAACAATTATACACTGATGTGAGTGCATTTACCTTGCATAAGTAATTATGATTGCAGAAGTAACACTACTTTACCTATATCCCACAATTTCCCCATTTTTCTTTATCTTCTGCATTTTTCTTTTAAGCATCGGCCCCAAAATTCGCAAGCATCATTCCGGAGTTTTCATCCATCTTGGTCTCACTCATCCCCTCATTATTTAATCGATAAATTTCCTCTGCCTGATTCCCTTTTAGGGGCATTTGTTTCATTAAGGCTATCTCAATCAGTCTTTGGGTGAGCCCTCGTATATAGGGTATGAGACAACAGCCAATGGCTACCAATACCCCAACTACTACTATCTGGGAAGTAAGGATGGAAACCACCACCCCCTTCCTTTTTCAAAACCATGATTCAAGCCATCTCTTGAGAGATGTGTCTACTCCTGAATTCTCAGCCAGTTTCTCTGCTAAGGTCGCCAATTCCCTTAAGGCCGGGTAATTGAACCATCAGGTCCAGTGTTATTAGGAATAAAGGAATAAAGCTTCCTCCTAACATCAGAGACACCCCCTCTTTTTCTGCTAAAATCATATCAAGGGCCATTCTGTTTTCCCGTGCCATCCTACTTGTCGCATCAAGCTTATCTGATATTCCTTTAACCACATCTCTTATATAATTTATAAATCGCTGTTGATCGTAGAAAATGTAATTTATCCAATCTACATTTTTATTCATTGTTACCCACCAAAAGAGAGCTGACTCAAAGCCTGCTGCAATCTGATTATGAGCCTTGAACTCATCAGGTACCCCCCACCCCGCCCCGCCCCAACGGGACATCTACAGAATTGAGATAAATCCTGTCATCGAAAGAAGTGTCTAACAGTGATCTCTTACTCCTTCCCTTTTTCCCTACTATGTTTTCCTTCTCTAATGCCAGGGTAAATGGTGGAATTGCCAACTGTACAATTGCACATATCCCTCTCCAACCCGGAGGGAGGGTGGGTGGGTCTCAGTATTTTGCTTCCACAGTGCAACCACAGATCCGCTCGGGGAACCTTTACTGCTGAGTAGTTCTCTCCCTTGTCCGTTTCGGTGACATTCTTAATGTCTGTACATAATTTCAGCTCCCCCAAATCTCAGGACTGATTTGTATCTCGTCTACACACATGACATGTGATTTCCGACTGCGGCTGAAAATGTAGTGAGGGGAGGGGGGTGCTTTTGAATGTTTCTTCTCCAAGGGAGGGAACAGCAGAGATTGGGAGGTACAGTTCCTATCGTTCCATGCAGTCTTATCCTGATACAGGGCTATCATACTTTTCATACACTTCCTGTCTCACTTTCACCCAAATGAAAAGGGAACCACCTGGGTGGGCCATTGGCCTACCAGAGGCACATGCATAGCAATTGCTCTTGTTCAGACTTTTTACAGTATACTTTACCGATTCAACCGAGGCATTTGCATCCCCATATCCAGTTTCTATTTCAATGGTCTGTTTTAAGTCCTCTACCTCTATAACTTTTACTGCTTTAAGGGCATCGGGAGGGGTGAAAAGTTGTATCTTAATACCCAGTAGTTCTGCTCGTTTTCCCTGTCCTACGCTAATTCAAAAACAACAGCCTGAGAAATCATTCCCATTTGTTTTCATCTCTATCCCAAATGTTTCATTTAATTGTATCTCTCATAGGTGTCCCCCCACCCCCCCCCCCAAACCCCCGAATTGATTCGTGCCATGTGGTTTTCTTTATTGCCAGGTACATTGGGTTACACTTTTTATTGGGACAATCGCGAGCTGGTTGGAACAAGCTGCGGTGAACTGTGATGAGACCATTATACCAAGTACCAACTCCAAGGCCATCCCCGTAGTACTTAAGATGTATCTCTGAGCTGTGGTACTGTCTCTGATTATCTACATCCCCACAATTTAATATGCTGCATGCATCAGCACCTATTACTTGTAGATTATCAGACTCAGGAACCGTTACTAACATATATGAAAATAATATTTGACAAAATCCCAATACTAAGAGGGCCAGCATCATAACTCTAAGCATCCCCAGCATTCAAAAAATCCTGCTGAAGCACAAAAGGACTTAATATACAATCTGACAGAAATGATCCCGCGCTCACGTCACCACTGAATAATCAGTTACTCAAAGTCTCTTTAACCTGAGTTTCAGCGGGTCTTGCGTTGATTCGGCTGTCCAGACTTCTTCCTCAACTGGAGATTCCACTGGCCCTTTGATCCGAGTGTAGTGAGTCCAGCCTCTCTCCGCCGTCCTTATTGCCGTTTTGGTCAAAAGAGCCTGGTACGGCCCTTCCCAGTCCGGCTGCAATTTAGTCTCTGTCCATGATTTTATTCAGATCCAATTTCCCAGCCGGATGGGATGAACGGTGAATTCAAGGGGCGGAGTCTGTGCCAATAAACTCTGTTTCCTGAGGAAAGACAAAGAGGAGGTCAAGCCCAGTATATACTTCTTTAAGAACAAGTCTTTAGTTTCAAGAATTGGCAATTCTCCAATCATTCCCAGATAATATAATCCAAATAAGATTTCATAGGGAGTTAGTCCCACATCTTTCCTTGAGGCTGTACGTACTCACAAGAGAGCTATAGGTAAGCATTTGGTCCAAGGGAGTGTGGTTTCTATTCGCAATTTAGAAAGCTGTCGTTTGAGTGTTTGGTTCATTCTCTCAACCCTTCCTGATGATGGCGGGTGCTACGGAGTATGGACCTCCCAGAAATTCCCAACCCTTTCATTACCCTCTGTAACACTTTAGAGATAAAATGAGTTCCTTGGTCAGAATCTATACGGTTCACTAGCCTGTATCAAGGAATTATGTGCTCTGATATTGTTCTAGATGCCCCACTTGCAGTGGCAGTAGCTAGGGAGTATGCCTCAACCCAACCAAATAGATGATCTACTATGACCAACATATATTTTTGTCTTCCTACTCTGGGTAGTTCAGTATAATCTACTTGGAAACTCTGGAAGGGTCTCAACCATGGGTCTCTTCCTCCCGGGGTCTGTTTTCTCAAGACGTTCTTATTTACCTTTCTGCATATTATATATCCCTCCCATATTTGTTTAGCAATTGTATATATTCCTTTACATCCATATTCCCTAAGAACTAAATCACACATTGCTTGTACTCCCCAATGACTGCCCTGGTATAGGACAGCCATAATTTCTCGCATCATCATTTTGTTTAACATTTCCCTTCCATCAGGTAACACCCAATGCCCGCCTACTGTTTTTGTAGCCCCTAAATCTTTCAATTCTTTTTCCTCTCTTTCAGTAAATATAGGAGCTTCCCGAGGATCTGGGACAGTAGGTATTAGGGAATGAATCACCACTTCCTGTGGGTTTAGGGCTGCTTCCTTAGCCACTTCATCGGCTAATCTATTTCCCCTAACGTCTGGTTCATTTCCTTTCTGATGTCCATTTACATGCACTACTGCTATTTCTCGGGGGAGGAATAGGGACTCCAAGACCCGTTTAATCAACTCCTCATGTGCTAATTCCTTCCCCCGGCTATTGATCAGTCCTCTTTCTACCATATCTTTCCAAAAGTGTGCACAACACCAAATGCTTATTTAGAGTCAGTGTATACTGTTCCTTCTTTGTTTCTAATGCCCTAAGGCTCTTCCCAGCGCATAGAGTTCGCAGGTCTGAGCTGACCACCCATTTGGTAACCTTCCTGCCTCTACCACATTACCTTTCATCCCATCTACGACTGCATACTCTTATGTCTTTTCCCTTGAGTCACCCAGGATGATGTGTCTATAAAATGTCGTGCCCCTGAATAAAGTGGAACATCTCTCAGGTCCACCTGGACCTTAGTTTGTTATTGTATAAAGTCAAGGCAGTCGTGGTCTGGATTCTGAGGTGAGTCTCCTTCCCCTTTCCAAAGGAAGGAAGCTGGATTTAAACAATTGTCCGTGACCAACACTAGATCATCCTTTTCTATTAATATTGCCTCATATTTCAGAATCTGCGAGTCTGTCAACCATCGCCCAGCTTTTTGGTTTAGGATCGTTCTCACTTGGTGTGGGGCACTTACTATTAGGTACCTCCCAAATGTAAGCTTTCTGCTTTCCTCCACCAACAGTGCGGTGGCAGCCACGGCCTGCCCACACCCAGGCCACCCCCCTCCCCCCCTCAACCGATCCCGGGATACTGGATCCAATAGCTCCGAAAGAGATGCTACTGGCTGTTTCATTCCTCCCCACCTCTCGGTTAATACTCCCAAAGCCACTCCATTACTTATGGTAGCAAAGGAGTGGAAAGGTTTATCTAGAGAAGGTAAGGCGAGCATGGGGGCGTGGATCAGAGCTCTTTTGAGTTCCTCAACTAGCTCTTTTTCCTCATCATCCCAACTTAGACACTTTGGTTCCTCCTCTAATAATTTAAGATACAATTTCTTAGTCTTTTGAACATAAGAATCAATCCACAATCTGCAATATCCCTTTAGACCCAAATATTTTTGTGCAACTCCCGATTGCGCAAGTCTTGGGCAGCGGCATCCCCACTATTCCCTCTATCCGTTCTGGGCTTATCTTTCGCTTTCCCTCACTAACTAAATGTCCCAAGTATTTCACTTCTTGCTCCACATTTTGTAATTTGTTTTTAGATACTCGCAGTCCCTGCTGACCCAGGAAATTCAATAATTTGTTCGTGGCTTCTCCTACTCTTTCTCTTCTTTTTCCTGTTACTAAGAGGTCGTCTACATACCGCAACAAGGTAGTCCCCTTGGGGCTGCTAAATTTCTCCAATATTTGTCCAAAAAACTTCGGGAATTCCGTAAACCCCTGGGGGAGCACGATCCACTGATTTTGCTGTTTCTGTCCTGTCTTGGGATTTTCCCTTCAAAGGCAAACAAGTTCCTACTTTCCTCCACCAAGGGACAAACCCAAAAGGTATCCTCTAAATCTATCACATTTGTGGTCATGAGGGATCTTACTTAATAAAGTACAGGGATTTGGCACCACTGGGTGCCTGATCTGTACTATTCGAATAAATGTTCTCAAATCCGGCACCAATCAATAAGTTCCATCAGATTTCCACACTGGTAGGATTGGGGTATTATAAGGAGACATACATGGCTCCAACAGTCCATCTCTAATCAGTTCCTCAATTACTGGCTGCAGTCCTCATTTACCTTCTATGGAAATAGGATATTGTCGCTCACAGACAATGTCCCCTTTCCTTTTTAAACTTATTCCTAGGGGCAGAAACTGTATTTTTCCACGATTCCCTTCTCTAGCCCATACAATAGGGTCTATCGCTCTCTCCACATCCTCTGTCAACATTGCCATTTGTATAACTAATTCTTTTTCCTGAATTCCAATCTCCAGTTCTAATAATTAAATCTCTCCCGAGTAAGTTACTTCCTATATCAGGGGTATACCACAGTTCTCCTGTGACTGTTTCCTTCAGACCTTCTATCATCATAGGTTCAAATACTGGAACAGTAAATCCTTCCATGTTGACCCCGAAAGCAGTTATTGATCGTGCTGGCATTCCTACTTTCTTTGGTTTAAAATTCAGCAATGACCATGCTGCCCCTGTATCTACTAGGAAGACTACCTCTTCCCTACAAGGGTTCCTTGTGGGTCCCGGGGGCAGGAGCCCCTGACACCCCTATTCTTCATCAAAATTCATAAGCAGAATTGCCCTTTCTTCCCTTTGTAGATCAGGACACTTCTGCTTAAAATGCCCTATCTTTCCGCAATACTAGCATTCTGCCTGGGTCGACTTTCATCTCTGCCCCTGACGCCCAAACACTCGATCAAATGATCCCCCTGGTCCTCTCCCTCTCCCTCTTCCTCTCTGTCCTACATGCTGCCACCCACCGCTCCGGTTGCTCACTATTGGTTCCATTCTTTTTTTAACTACCTCATCAACCATAGCTAACATCATCTTCACCTTCTGTTCTTGTCTCTCATCCTCTCTCTTTCCAAAAACTTTCTGTGCCTCTCTTAACAATTCTTCTGATGGTTTTTCGCTCCACCATTCCATCTTCTGTATCTTTCTTTGTATGTCTGGCCATGCCTTTGTCACAAAATGTACTTTCAAAAGATCCTGTGCCACTGGGTCCTCAGGGTTCATTCCAGAGTATTTCTGCATTAAGTCCCTTAATCTTTGCAAGAAAGCTGAGGGAGTCTCATCATTCTCCTTGAAACTTCAAATGCTTTCGTCAAATTTTGCGACTTCAGAACAGCCTCTCTTATTCCTTTTAGAATCAGGTCTTTCAATTTCCTCATTTCTTCTCTATGCACTGGGTTTTGATTTTCCCACTGCGGGTCTCTGAGGGGAAATTTTGTCTCTCCCTGTCCAGCATCCCCATCTCCAATGAGATGTTCACTGTCCCATATTTTAATGGCTGCTCCTCGTATAAGGCCCCTTTCTTCCTCAGTAAATAGTATATTCAAAATTGACATTAATTCAGTCCACATATACAGACTGGGCCCAAAAAATAATCAATTTTTTCAGACAGCGCTACCAAATCATCAACTAGGATCTTCATCACCTTTTTAAATGTTCTGACCTCCCCACTGGTACCTCCCAAAGGAGATAAGTCTTTATGTTCTTCCCCTGTTTTTGCTTTACCCCCTTAGGCCTTGGTTTAGATACTCCGGAGGCCTTCTCTACATCTACTTTATCTTTCCTTTTTTTTGTTGAGCATTGAGGGTCAGGTACAGCAACATCCCCGTCCATCGCCCCTTCATCGTCCTCTTGTGGGTCATCCGTTCGCTGTCCCTATCTGTCTGTCTCTCCTCCTCCCCCATTTTCACCTTAATATGATTTTATGATACAGGGAGGGGGGGGGGGTGGAGGAGAGGTGCAAGCAGCTAAGAGGATCCCAGGATCTGGGTGGGGCAGAGGGAGAATCCTTTGTTTTTACTACCATTATTCCCAAACTGCCCTTCCAACAGGATGCATAGTCTGCCTAGTCTTGACTAAAAGGTTGCTTTTTATTCACATACATATCTAAATACTGACATACCCAATACTCCTCCGAACCATACTTTGGCCAGAAGACAGCGGGACGAAGGATTGGTACTTTGTTCCATACTAAACAACAATATTTAATCATTTTCTTTTTATCTTTTGCCCTTGTACAAGTGTTACTTGTCCATTCCCGCAACATCCTCCCCAACGGACTTTCAGGAGGGACGTTGCTAGGGACTTTTTCTTCCTTTTCTCTGTGACAGTTACTCTACCTACCCCACCAACCCTCCCCCCACCCCCCCCCCACCCCCCCCCCCCCCATTACTCTGGCCCCTCGCCAGTCCCTCAGTGATTAAATACACTTTTCTCGGCCACCAAGGCAATACTTAAAAGTCAGTTTTCTTACCTTGGACTGTGCACAGAATTGCCTGGCCCCTTTTCGCTGTATTTTCTATCGATCTCCTTTCACTGTCCGATTCAGATGTCCCTCTTGTGGGATTTGCACCAGTCACCCAAGGGAGTGGACCAAACTGGGACACGAGACCGCTCCTCAATTGGGAACGGGACGCGTCTTCCCAGTGTCCAGGGCCAACCACACCCCCACCGGTGATAGAAGAACATCTCGGATGGCACCCAATTGTGAGAAGCAAAGCTCACTCACTTCAATAATTTCAGTCCGAGACATGATCTGAAGCAATCAGTATGTTTATTATACGCTTGCAAGTGTGGTGCCTGAAATAAGGCACGCAGAGTTTAGCAAGTACACATCTTATATAGGATTCACTACTCCAAACCCGGTGCCCATTACTATTGTTTATCTCTTGCCTCATCCGGCCTTGTGCATAACAAACTATAAGTTTTACTCGGTCATTTCACCACATCCTGCTGTGGCCCATTGTTAAGTATATCCTTCTTCACTATTATCTATTTCCCCTACGTGTGACATTTCCTCCCTTTCCCCAGCTATATTGGTCCTTATGACCTTTTAATTGGGGTTTGTTTTTGTGCTTTTGCAAAAGTGGGAAAGAGATGCTTATAACTACTGCTTGTACAAGAACATCTGGCTTAACCTACATCCTCACACCACCTTATCTATTTGCCTGTAACATCTACCATTGTGTGCAGGCACATTTCATTCTTGTATGCCCATTTTAGCTAACACAACAACAGTTATACATTTCCTCCACATAGGTTTCATTCTCGTTGACTCAGCTCTTGGTTGAAACAATTATACACTGATGTGAGTGCATTTACCTTGCATAAGTAATTATGATCGCAAAAGTACTTTACCTATATCCCACAATTTGTATACATATTTCTCGATTTCTTTTTCTGGTCAGTCAAAATCCTAGGACTGCATGGTTAATATCCCATTTCTCAGCACAGATATTACATAAGGCTGAACATAGCAGGAGCTCAGGGGAACTGACGGGAACCGACAAGAGGCATGACAATGAGCTGTTATGTGAATGGAATCACACTACGTCAGTCAAGTTTGCCTAGAGACAACCCTACAGGAAGTGAGGAACTGTTGGCCGTATTAGATTAGATATGGAGGAGCTGGTGTTGCACTGGGGTAGACAAAGTTAAATCACAGAACGCCAGGTTATAGTACAACAGATATATTTGGAAGCATTAACTTTCGGAACACCGCCACTTCATCAGGTGATTGTGAAACAGGACCATAAGACACAAAATGCTTCACAAAAGATTGCTGAGTCATGCATGCAAAATGATGTTTTAACAAACCTAGATTGTTGTTAAGTCTTTATTCTTTTAGAATTGCATGTAGGTTTCTATTCATTAATTGTAAATTCCAGACCTTTTAAGTCACATTTTCAAGATATCATAAGGTTTTATAGATTCACTTTTTATATAAAGCATGCTATACACTTCCTTTTCCATCATATCTACTTGCATGGCCACTTTCAGGTAACTATGGACTTGAACCCCAAGATCCTTTTGTACATCAATGCTGTACAGAGTCCAGTCATTAACTGAATACTTTTCCTCAGCATTTGATCTCCCATAGTGCAGCACCTCCCACTGACCTGGATTAAACTCTATCTGCCATTTTTCTGCCCATATCTGCAACTGATCTATACCCCACTGCATTATTTGACAACCTTCTACATTATCTATAATTCCTCCAATCTTTATATCACCTGCAAACTTACTGACCACTGATCTACAAATTCATTCAATATTCAATAATATAAAACAAACAGCAAAGGTCCCAGTACATATCCCTACGGAACTCCACTAGTCATCGACTTCCAACCTGAAAAACATCCTTCCATCATTACCGTCCGCCTTCTATGGCAAGCCAACTCAGTATCCATGCAGCCAAGTCGCCATGGATCCCATGCATCTTAACCTTCTGGTTGAATCTACATGAACGAACTTGTTGAAAGCCTTTTTTTGAAATCCATGTAAACAACATCCATGTATCTACTGTTACTGATCACCTTCGTCACATCCTCGAAAAATGTCAGCAATTTAGTAAGACATAACCTGCCTGCCCTACAAAGGCCATGCTGACTGTCGCTAATTATGTAATGCTTTTGCAAATGCGTGTAAATCCTATCTCTAAGTATTGTCTGTAATTGCTTGCTAACCACAGATGTGAGACTCTGCTGTCCATACCTTCCTGGATTATCCTTATTTCCCTTCTTAAATACAGAAACATAATTAGCTATTCGCTAATCCTCCAGGACCTTTCGAGTGGCTAGCGAGGATACAAAGATTTTGGTCTTGGCCCCAGCAAACTTCTTTCTTGCTTCTCTCAATAACCTGAAATAGAAATCAAAGGAACGTAGGGGGTTATCCACTATAATGGTCTTGCAGAGATCCAAAGCCACTTCTTTATTTATCTCAAAATGCCCAAGAAAATTAGCAAACTCCATACAAATCTCACTATCCTGAATACAGACACAAAGTATTCAATTAGGATCTCAATCACATCCTTTCCCTCCAAGTCCAATTTTCTTCCTTTATCTTGAATGGCCCTTCCTTCTTCCTAGTTATCCCTTTGGTTTCAATGTAGCTACAGAATGCAGTGGGATTCTCGTTTCCACTGCTTTTCAAGGTCATTTCGTGGCCCTTCTTGCTCTCCGAATTCTCTCCATGAGTTCTTTCCTACTTTCTTTATATTCCCCACTGCCCTGTCCGATTTTAGCTGCCTAAGTCTCACGTGTTTTTCCCCTTTTACTAAATTTACAACCCCCCTCGTTATCCAAGGGTCCCTTAACTTGCCATCCCTGTCCTTCCTTCTTACTGAAACATGCTCGTCCTGAACTTCCATCAGCGGGTCTTTAAACGATTCCCACATGTCAAATGTGAATTTGCCTGACAACAGATTCTCCCAGTTAACACTGCCTAGCTCTTGCCTAGTATTGACGTAATCTCCTAATTTTGAACCTTCCGCCATTGGAAATGCATGGTTACAAAGTTTGCGTGGGATGCTCTTTGGAAAGTCAGTGTGTGCTCATTAGCCCAAAGGCCTGCTTCCTCACTGTAGGGATTCAATGAACAGAAAAGCATTTTTTTAAACAAGGAACTGTGGTTCAATTAAAGCAAATTATGTTAAAAAGTTCAAATCCAGTTTTTACTGCACATCCTTGCAAATACACTTTTCAGATTTTAAGTCTCAGATTTTCTGAAACTTTTTTTGTTAGCAGACAAAAATTGAGTTACAGGTTATTTAACTTAAAATGTAATACAGTTTCAGAAAGGTACTGTGTGAAGATAGTTTTTTTTTCATACAATAAACCTGTAAGATGTTGATGAGTGTTAGACCAAGAGATTCTCTGACGGGCATGAGTGTCAGCACTCTGAATAGAAGATGAAACAGATGACATCTGTTCTCACAGTGTGCATTCAGTGATATTTTATCTTTTCCAATGCTATAATAAATGAGTCTCTTCCAAATTAGGGTGAGGCAGTTGTGCTGTAGGCGTTACAAAGTGTTGACGACCCTGAGTGACGTTTCGTAGATTTGATTATAAACTGACGACACGTTACTGTGAGATATCAGTGTAGCTCTGTGGTTCAGACAGCGGCGCAATGGCAATTACTGAAATATTAACGCAACTGAAGGAGTTCTTGCGACGCAGTAAAACCGGGTCCCACAGCATCATTGGAACAGTGCTGGTGCTGTTGCTTTATGGATTGGAAGAAATCTTAGAAAAAGAGATCCCATGTCCTTGTACTTCAACAGTTGCAAATTCGACGTACTTTGGTCTACTCTTAGGTATCCCCGCAGTAATACTGTTTCTAATCAGTCCAATGCTGCATGGTGAAACCAACCAGTTCTGCATCATTATCCATCTTTTCTGTTTCTGTTGTAAGAAGAGGACAAATTCCGCAAATGCGCAAAATTCTTCCCCGGACCAGGAGCAATCTTCCAATAACACTGAAGATAACGGAGGCAATGAGAAATGGCCCAGATTCTGCTTTGGCCTTGCCAAGTTCCTGTTCCTTCTCGTTAAGATATCGATTCCCCCAATAATATGGTTCAGCATCGTACTTTTGGACGGTGATTATTACGCTTGTTTTCAGATAATGAAGTCCGGGGAAGTGGACAATATAACATGCGCCAAATTCAAATGCGAAGGGGATTCCAACAGGTTTTTAACCGGACAACAGCATCATTGTGATGAGTCGCGGGTGAGTACTGTTAGCTCTAGCGAGTCATTGTGTGTGAAATTACAGCACTGACATTAATTCCTATAGCACTGTGAATGTAGGAAACGCTTCAATTTGTTTCTCAATTGACCATCAGATCCGACTGGATAATCTGAGTGTCCTGCACGCTATTACCAAAGGGTAAAGCTAAAGCTAGCGACTCATAAACGCTTCCCCCTTGTTAATCAAGCAGCTATGAAGTTGTAACAAGTTGTTAAAGTTTTGACCACATGGATGAAATATCTTCACCACCTTGCAAGGAGTTGAGAAACACATTAGATTACTTACAGTGGGGAAACAGGCCTTTCGGCCCAACAAGTCCACACCGACCCGCCGAAGCGCAACCCATCCCTCTACATTAACCCCTTCGCCTAACATTACGGGCAATTTAGCATGGCCAATTCCCCTAACCTGTACATTTTTTTGGACTGTGGAAGGAAACCAGAGCAGCCGGAGGGAACCCAGGGGAGAATGTGCAAACTCCACAAAGGTCAGTCGTCTGAGGTGGGAATTGAACGCGGGTCTCTGGCGCTGTGAGGCAGCAGTGCTAAGCACAGTGCCAGCGTAACGCCTACCAGCCGTGACAAAATGATGGAGCAGACTCAATGGGCTGAATGGCCTAAAGATGCTCTATATTTTATGACTGAAGTCACCGTATTCCCAAAGCACTACAGTGCTGATGTCTCATTAGATATAGAGATAACTGATGGTTGCTTTATATGACAGTCAGGTAAAGACAAGATTGAGTGCGATCTTCATGCCAACCTCAGCTGGCATCTTGAACCCATACAGTTCGCATGACACAGAATTGCAAACCAACTGCCCAGCCAACTGAGCTAACTGCCCCCCATTGGTGGCTGCACAAAACAAAGATGCCATGAGTAAGATTCGTTCCTTGATATCACCAATCTTCACACCAACCCCACTAATTTGCTGTCACATGCACATTTACATAATACTTTTCCTTGATTGTAGAGAATTTTAAAAAAATGGAATTTGTGAGTAATTGTTGTCCTAGTATTGATGATTATGGAACTCCATTTCCCACCTTCAACTTCTTCACTTAAGTTCCATCAGAAAGCAACTAGCTAGGAATCTGTTTTGCTTCTTGAGCTGAATTCGATATGTTCAGAACTTATCTATTGACCTATTATGTGGAACTCTTCGTAAAAGCCTGTTGGAAAATCTTCATAAGTTGCATCTATTGCACTTGCATTGTCAACTCTGTTATCTCCAAAATTGTTTTAAAAAGTCTGGTTAAGCACCATGCCAGAACAAATCTCCTATAATCCATTGAAGAATGCAAGATGCATCTCTTTGATTAAAGACCATTTCATTCTGCATCCAACTGTAGCAGCTTTCAAAGCTACGCAGTCTGTTCCCTCTGTCATCCATGGAAACCTTTGCTGTGGTATTGGCTGGTTTGTGTGTGGTATTGGCTGGTTTTTAAGGATTCAGTAACCCAGCTCAAAAGATCTTCCTCTGCAATTGTTTTTTTTCAATTTAAATGTGAAAGACATGCCATTTACATTCAGCGAAACAAGCTAATTGTTTTTCACAATTCTACTCCATAAATGGGCAACCAATGTTTATGAACCCGTACCATCTGTGTCTTTCTGATACATTGTGAGACTCAAACGCCATTTGAAAAAAAGTCAAAGTATACTGCCATTGGTTGCAAAATTAAACACCTTGCAACTTCTGCTTAGTCAAGTAGTCTGAACATTTTTTGCCATCTAATAATCAAACCACATTCACTTAATGTCAGGCAAACATCAGAACAAATGATATCACCCCTTTTATTTATGCCAAATTTAAAGATATGGTCCTAAATGGTAGCAATCTTCAAAACCTTCCAATAGTCAAAATAATGCACCGATGACATAATGAATTGAAATTTATAATGGTGGTGAAGATTTTTCGTAAACATTATCCAAAATGTAGCAATGTACTATAATTTACATTCTTTAACAGGTAACTTATTACATAAAGCACAACTAACATTTTCCTCCCTGATTGCTACTGTATTCTTTAGTCAGTGTATTCTCTCCACAGGATGATGTTTGAAATAGAGCCATAGAGTCATGGAGATGGACAGCACAGAACCAGACGGTTTTGTACAAATTATCTCTGCCAACCAGACGCTAGCCCCATTTGCAAGCATTTGGCTCATATCCCTCTAAACCCTTCCTATTAATATACACACCCAGGTGCATTTTTAAATGCTGTAATTGTACCAGCCTCCAAAACCTTCTCTTGCGGCTCATTCCATAAATGCACCATCCTTTGCATGAAAAAGTCCCCCCCCAATTCCGTTTTAAATCTTTCCCTTCTCTCCCTAAATCTATACCCTAGTCTGAACTCCCCCAAACAAACAAAAAAGGTTTTGTCTATTTATTCTATTCATATCCCTCATGATTTTATAAACCTCTATAACATGATCACTCAGCCTCTGATGCTGCAGGGAGCACAGCCCCAACTTATTCACCCTCTCCCTATATTTCTCCTATCCTGTCAAATCTTTGTAACTATTTTCTGAACCCTTTCAAGTTTCATATCATTATTCCTATGGGGGCGAGTTGGGGGTGGGTGTTGGGGTGGAGACCTCAATTGTGGTCTCCATCCAAACGTGGTGGGTGGAATCCAAACGTGGTCGAATCAATGTCCTATACAACCAACTACTATAAACAATGATCTGACTAGTAAAGGAAAACATACTAAACACCATGTTCACTATCCTCTTTATCTGCAGCTCCACTTTCAACGAACTATGAATCTGCACTCCGAGGTGTCTTTGTTCAACAATACTCCCCAGGACCTTACCCTTATGTGCATAACACTTGCCCTGATTTGCCTTTCAAAAAGGCAGCACCTCACATTTATCTAAATTAAACTCTAACTGCCACTCTTGGCCCATCTGATCAAGATCCCATTGTACTCTGAGGCAATCTTTTTCACCTTCAATTCTGATGTCATCTGCAAACTTGCCAACTATACCTCTTATGTTCATGCTCAAATCATGTATATCAATGACGAAATGCAATGGACACAGCGTTGAACCTTGTGGCACACCAATCTGAAAGCCAACCCTCAACCACCACCCTCTGTCTTCTACCTTTGAGCTAATTATCCCTATATTCCGCGTCATCTAAACTTGCTAACTGGTCCACGATGAGACAACCTGTTGAATGCCTTATTGAAGTCCGTATTGGTCTGCCCTCATCAATCTATGTTACTTCTTCAAAAAACTCATTCAAGTTAGTGAGGCATGATTTTCCATGCATAAAGCCATATTGACTATCGTCAATTAACCTTTGCATTTCCAAATGCATGGACATTCTGTCCCCTAGGATTCCCTCCAACAATTTGTTTACCACTCACTGGTCTTTAGCTCCCTGGCTTTACTTTACCACATTTCTTAAATATTTGCACCATGTTAGCCATAGTTTTCCAGTACTTCACCTGTGACTATCAATGATACAAATAATCCAGCAAAGAGTCCAGCAATCACTTCACTAGCTTTCCACAGAGCTCTCAGGTGACCCTGATCAGCTCCTGGGGATATATCTCCCTTTGTGCATTTTAAGACATCCAGTGCCACTTCTTCTGTAATATGGATATTTTTCTAGATGTCACCATTCATTTTACCACATTCTATATCTTCCATGTCCTTTTCCACAGTAAACGCTGATGCAAAATACTTGTTTATTATCTCCCCCATTTCCTGTGGTTCCACACATCGGCTATCTTGCTGATGTTTGAGAGGTCCTATTCTCTTCTCAGTTAGCCTTTTGTTCTCAATGTATTTATAAAATCTCTTCAGATTCTCCTATTTGCCAAAGTTATCTCATGTCTACTTTTTGCCCTCCTGATTTCCATTTTAAGTATACTTCTACTGCCTTCATACTCTTCTGAGGATCCAGTCGATCTCTGCTCTCTATACCTGACATATGCTTCTTTATTTTTCTTGACCAAAGCCTCGGTTTTTCTGATCACCCCACATTCTTTATACCCACCAGCCTTGCCTTTCACCTTGATAGGAACATATTGTTTCTGGATACCGGTTATCTCATATTAGAAGGCTTTCAATTTTGCAGCCACCCTTTTACGTGCAAACATTTACCCCAAATCAATTTTGGAAGTTTTGGCCGAATTCAGTCAAAATATAGAACTTTAACTTTTAGATCCTGTCTATCGTTTTCCATCACTTTTAAAAACGAATAGAATTATAGTCATTGGTCCCACACTGCTCCCCCACTGGCACATCATTAGCCCAGCCTTATTTTCCAAGAGTAGGTCAAGTTTTGCTAGGAGAAATGAGGACTGCAGATGCTAGAGATCAGAGTCGAGAGAGGGGTGTTGGAAAGGCACAGCAGGTCAGGCAGCATCCGAGGAGCAGAAGAATTGATGTTGCGGGTATAAGTCCTTGATAGGAATGAGCATTAGGCTCATCCTCATTCTTGATGAAGAGCCGATGCCTGAAACGTCGATTCTCCTGTTGCTCGGATGCTGCATGACCTGTTGTGCTTTTCCAGCACCCACTCTCGACGGAGGTCACGTTTTGCACCTTCTCTAGTTGGTGCATTCAGATACTAAACCAGAAAATTTTCTTGTACCCACTTAATAAATTCATCTCCATGTAAATCTTTAACATTATGGCAGTTCCAATCTATGTTTGGAAATTTAAAATCGCCTACCAAAGCCACCCTATTATTCTTACAGATAACTGATATCTCCCTCCAAATTTGTTTCTCAATTTCTAACTGATTATTGGACGGTCTGTTCTACAATCCCAGTAAGGTGATCATTTATTTCTTATCACTGAGATAAGAAATCTTCCAAATAACTTCCTGGACATATTCCCAGGAATATTCCCCTAAGTACAGCTGTAACCGTGATATGGAGATGTCGGTGTTGGACTGAGGTGTACAAAGTTAAAAATCACACAACACCAGGTTATAGTGCAACAAGTTTAATTGGAAGCACACTAGCCTTTGGAGTGACGCTCCTTCATCAGGTAGACGCCACCCCCGTCCTCTCTTCCTCCCCTTTCTATAATTCATATAGCGTTTGTATTCTAAAACATTAAGCTGTTAGTCCTATCCAGCCCTAAGCCATGTCTCTGTAAGTGTTATACTGTTCCAGTCACATGTTCCTAACGATGCCCTGAGTTCATCTGCCTTTCCAGTTAGATCTCTTGCATTGATATAAATAAATTCTGGATCAGTGGTGCTGGAAGAGCACAGCAGTTCAGGCAGCACCCAACGAGCAGCGAAATCGACGTTTCGGGCAAAAGCCCTTCATCAGGAATGTGTTTAACTTCACTACCTGGCTAGATTAAATCTTCCCAAGTAGTACAAGCAAATCTCCCTGCCAGTATAGTAATCCCCTTCCAATTCAAGTGTAATCCGTCCTTCTTGAACAAGTCACTTTTACCCCAGAAGAGATTCTAATGATCCAAAAATGTGAACCTTTTCCCCTGCACCAGCTCGACAGCTACACATTCGTCTACTCTGTCTTCTGATTCCTACCGCCACTAGTTCATAACATTGCAAGCAATCCAGATATTACTACTTTTCAAATTGCAACCTAACTTCTCATATTCTCCCATCAGGATCTCATCCTTTTCCCTTCCTATGTCGTTAGTTCCAATATGTACAATGGCTTCGGGCTGGCCCCTCCCCCTTTGAGAATATTCTGCACGCTCTCCAAGATATCGATGATCCTGGCACCAGGGAGGCAACATAACATACTGATTTAAATGTATTAACGAAATTTATTTAACAGTTAATATTCAAAACGTTTTAAAGAGATTCTAAATTTTATTTATCTTAAATGATGGAGTAACTTTGTTGCTAGCAGTTATTTTCTTATACAAAGGAAATTCCATATATTTATCATGATCATTATTAAAGGATAAAGTAATTGATTTGATCTGGGAAATATCATCAAGAACATTATTGCTGTCTTCCAATGGTCCCCCTGTTTATTGGGTATCAGCATGTGGAAATTTCCGACTCAGAACAAATTCCATGACGTAAAGCTTTGTCCTCCTTTGATTTTTTTTTCCTACTGTTTATCTTGAAAGATTATATTCATTTTCCAACAAATTTCTTGATGTTCTTCAATTAAACTCTTTTTTTTAATTTCTCCACATCTCTCAACAGCTCGTCGGTGGTCTTCTACTTGGCATATCCTTCATCCTCCTACTACTGCCTTATTTGATTTGTTACTGCTTTTGCTGTGGCAAAAATAAATATCATTACGAGTATGAATACAATCGCGTGTATGAAAATAATGAAACAGCGATAACCATGAAAAGGATAACAAAGAGAGCAAAGGACAAACTAAATGAAAATCTTGGCAAAGACATCTCAGACACGTATCAATGTATTCCTAAACTTTCACGAAACAATGCGGTAAGTGAATTGCAAAGTCAAACCACCAGATTGTAAAGCGATCATGACAATCTGTCAGGGGTGTGGTAAAAGCAGACACAATAGCAACATTTAAGAGGCATTAGATAGGGCACACAAACAGGCAGAGAGTAGAAGGATATGGACTACATATAGGTTTTTGGGTTTAACTTGGAATGACATCATAGTCGGCACAGACGTGGCGGGCTGAAGGTCCTGTTCCTGTGCTATACTATTCTATGTTTGAAAACTGCTCATAGGTAGTTGGTAGCAACATTAATATCCTTTATTCAGCTGTCCTCCATGCAGAAAATCAAAAAAAAACGTAAGATGTGTTGAAAAACTAAGATCCGAAGCTAAATGAAGTTAAACTAATAACTGTAATGGAACCATTCAGGAGAAATTGGTGAATCTGAACGTCGACAGTACATGGGACCCAACTAGGTTGTCCCTCGGCCTTTACTGAATGTAAATACAGAAATAGCGGCGACAGGAGCTTTGAACTCCCCGAATTCCCTAAGTCCCAAAGCACTGCATATGGAATGAAAGGTTGTAAGCACACACCAACATTCCAAAACAAAAAGATGGAAAAAACAAGAAATAACGCTTGGCATTAGACGTTTGAATATGAACATGAATATCCTTTATTGTCATTTTCATTCAAACCATACAGTGAAATGTGAACGCTCTACATAATCGCCATTCACATTACGTTAGAATAATGTTTAAATAATCTTAATGGGTCCAACTTTTCCTTATCTGCTGCTACAGAATGACGCCGTCGAGAGTGAACAGCGCCAGGACTCCTCGTCCACACCATGCTCCAGAGAGCGCCCTTCTCTAGACGTCCCAGCCCGAGCTGTGCCACAGCGACAGTCCCGCTCTGGGTATTCCGGCACACGCCAGTCAGAAGAGGGTATCCTGCTTGACGACGTCGGGTCCTAGCAATGTCACAGAGAGTGACCCGCTGCAGGCTTGCCCAGCCCGCGCCTTGCTACCGTCAGTGGTCTACTCCACGCGAAAGTGACAGTCTCGCTCCAGGATCCAAGCTGCCTCTGAAAATGCCTCCTGTGAGAAACAAAGCTCACACACTTCAATAATTGCAGTCGGAGACAAAATCTGAATCAGTAGTGTCCTTTATTTTACTCTTGCAAGAGGGTGTGATGTCCATTGTCTATAAGGCAAGGGACAGACACACCCCAAATTCAATTAATAGATAACATTTATATAATTTGGTTTCTTTTGTTTTACATTGCTCCTCCCCTGTTTACATCTTCCACTTCCCTTAAACCGGTACCCATTACTCCTGTTTATCTCTTGCCTTATCCAGCCTTGTCTGTGACAAAATGCTTATTTCTGGCCTCACAAGGCCGTTTGACCTCATCACACTGTAGATCATTGTTAGGCATATTCTTTCTTCACATTATCTACTCCCTCCATCTGTACCTTCCCCTGATCCTTATGACCCTTTTAATTGGGGGTTGTTCCTGTGTTTCTGTAAAAGTGGGAAACAGATGTTTATACCTACTGTTTGTGCAGGCGTATCTAGCTTAACTGCCTCCCCTCACAGCATCTTATCTATTCGCCTGTAATATCTACCATTGTTTGACAGTCACGTTTCATTCTGGCATACAATTTTAGCTAATACAAAAACAATTATGTATTTCCTCCACATAGTTTCCATTCTTGTTGACTCAGCTCTTGGCTAAAACAATTTCACACTGTTGTAAGTTCATTTACTTTGTATAAGTAAATGGAATTGCAGAAGTAACATTATTTTTCCCACATCCCACACTCCAGAACCCATTGAAGTTTTGAAAATGCTGAATTTTTTAATACAGTGAAAAGTGAACGCTCGTACATAATCGCCATTAAAATTACGTTAGAATAATTTTTGAAAAAAGGGTCCAACTTTTCCTTCTCTGCTGCTACAGAGTGATGTTGCCGAGGGCAGCATGATGACCCAGTGGTTAGTACTACTACTGCAAATGTGTTGCTGGTCAAAGCACAGCAGGTTAGGCAGCATCTCAGGAATAGAGAATTCGACGTTTCGAGCATAAGCCCTTCATCAGGAATAAGAGAGAGAGAGCCAAGCAGGCTGAGATAAAAGGTAGGGAGGAGGGACTAGGGGGAGGGGCGATGGAGGTGGGATAGGTGGAAGGAGGTCAAGGTGAGGGTGATAGGCCGGAGTGGGGTGGGGGCGGAGAGGTCAGGAAGAGGATTGCAGGTTAGGAGGGCAGTGCTGAGTTGAGGGAACCGACTGAGACAAGGTGGGGGGACTACTGCCTCACAGTGGCAGAGGCCCGGGTTCAATTCCCACCTCAGGCAACTGTCTCTGTCGAGTTTGCATGTTCTCTGCGTGGGTTTGCTCCGGTTTCCTCCCACAGCCTAAAACGTGCAGTTGAAGTGACTTGGCTGGTTACTGAATGCAGCTGGATTGAACTTTTTCTCTCTTGAGGTAAATTAGTATTTGACTTTTTTATGATATGGGGGTGTGTGTTGTTGGCACGGCCAGCCTTTGTTGGAAGCAGAAGGATAAATGAAGGGGAATGAATGGTTTGTTTAAAATACATCTTCAGAAAGAGGTAAAAAAAGATGGTTTCACACAAAAGCAGTGATCATGGAAGTGGAGTAACGTTTTGGAATGCGTTGATAGTTGATTCATTCTCAGAAATCGGAGAATAGGAATAAATGGATTTTACTTATTTTGGAATGTTATATATAACACGTTATCTTAAATAATAAAACATGTGCTTGATCTATTTATCATCTAGATCAATGGTGGTGATGTGAGCTTAGTGTTTCCAGGGAAAAGTACAAAATACTAAAATGGGAAAGCAAGTTGTGAGGACAATGAACAGAAGTTGTAAATGGACACACATGGGTTGGATGAATGAACAAATCATAGCAGCCGGAAAGTCAGTCCGGGAAATGTGAAGTTATTCCACAGTCACTTCTTCTCCTTCAGCCAAGGATCTATGTGTTGTCTCCCTCTATTTCTTCCAAATGCTGACCTTGGTTAATATTCTTCAGGAATGCTGGATGGGGTTAGTTCACACGGTTACGTTGGCAGCACTCAACTTTAGCTCACTCCCAGCTCTACTGACTGTTTAACTGTTGCTATTTTATAACATTGAGTACTAAATGAGAACTTTTTTTTCAATCAGCATGGGAATAGTAAACCATTGTCTTTGGTTTGCAAATTAAAGTTAGCACCTTCGCTATTGCCACCATCTGACTCACCGAGTAAATGCCTGATACTAAACCAAGCAAGTTGTAAACTTTATCTTCGAGCTGAACCTCCTAAAGTGTTGTCTTTTTTATTCGTCATGGCACGTTGACATCTCTGGCTGGGCCAGCATCTACTGTCCTTTGGAATCAGCTATATTGCAGTGAGTTTGGAGTCATGTGTAGGCCAGTCAGGCAAAGATAGCATATTTCATTCTTGAACGGAGCTCCTTGAATCCCATGTGTTTTCACAGCAATCAGTAGTGTTCCTCTGGTACTTTCAGGCAAGCTTTTTAATTCCATATTTTTGTTGAATTCAAATTTCACCATCTCCCATTGTGAGATTTTAACCTATGTCCCCAGGATACTAGCTTAGACGTCCTACATTATCACTACTCAGCACCTCCACAAGGTGATGAGATGTCAATGAAAGCTTGATAAGAGCTGGCTTCATGCTTATCCAGAGGGAAAATACCAATTTCGGAAGTAGTTGGATTGGAAATAAATATACATAATATTGAGTGTACATTTGGAGGTGTACAAATTAAATTAGACCAAAAGTATTGTCAAGTCTTAACGTCTTGTGGTGTCTTGAGCTATTGCTATTCCCTCGTGCTCAGCTCCTATTCCAAGCAGGGATTGTGTTATTGTGTGCGTAACAAAGCTAAACGCTTTTTGTTACATATTTTAGCCTCCTTCAGGGTAAGAAGGTGAGCCATGAGGCACTTCTGAACGAGCCATATGCTTTGCCATCTACATTTCTCCTAAATCCAGACCAACTCTGCCAACTTAAATTGCTGATACAAACAACAGTTTGCCAACACCATGTCAAACGAACATAACCAGTGAGGAGAATGTATTTTCATCATTATCAGACATCAGAGTACTTGGAAGTCAAGAGGGAGAGTCAGACAAAGTTGTTTCTTGGCAAAGAATGAACCAACATTCCTGTGAAGATTAAAACCTCCGGTACACCAGACCTCAAGGATTCATTCTTCAAAATGTACCGTACATATGATGATGGAAAAATTTATATGAATGTACAATGTATTTTAGGTAATATAGTACACTATGTGAAATGCCATGAGGAAAATGACCATTTTTGCCAACACACAGTACCAGCAAGAGGTAGAAATGGCAGTTTTAGTTTGTGTACAGTTGCTTTAAATGTACCTTAGTGATCAGTCTTAACATCAAATCCTCAGTTTTAATCTGACATGATTGATGAGTAATCAATCCTCACACCAAAGCCCAATTTTCATCTGACATGATTTTTGAGAAAAAATAGATGATGGTGGTGCCATTAATATTAAGGTTTGGGGATGGCCCAAATCACCAATTTGCATGCTCTCTGTCGTCACAACTCATGTCTGTAACAACTCACCTCAAAATGGTGATGCACCATAATACAGACGAATGGCAGTCCATTGGTAGCATTGAAGCATTGCTACAGAGTTAATAAAGAAAAAAAAACAAAGAAAATTTACAGACCAGGAACAGGCCCTTCGTCCCTCCAAGCCTGAGCCGATCCAAATGTACTGTCTCAATCTGTCACCCAATTCCTATGCATCTGTATCCCTCTACTCCCACCTACTTTTGCATTTATCCAGACACATCTTACATGAATCTACAGTGCTTGCCTCTACCACCTCTGCTGGCAACATGTTCCAAATGCCCACCACCCTCTGTGTGAAGTACTTGCCGCGTGTACCCCCTTAAAATTTCCACCTCGCACCTAGAAAGCGTGACCTCTCGTCATTGAATCCTTCACCCTGAGAAAAAGCTTGTCTCTATCCACCTTGTTTATACCCTTCATGATTTTATAAACCTCAATCAGGTCGCCCTCAATCTCATTTTTTCTAGTGAAAATAAACGTAACCTTCTCAACCTTTCTTCATAGCTAGTACCTTCCACAATAGGCAACATCCTCTTAAATCTTCTCTGCACTCTCTCCAAAGTGTCCAGATCCTTTTGGTAATGTGGTGGCCAGAACTGTACACAGTATTCTAAATGTGGCTGAACTAATGTCTTGTACAATGATAACATGACTTGCCTGCCCTTGTACTCAATACCCTGTCCAATGAAGGCAAGCATTCTATATGCCTTCTTAACCACTCTATCCATCTGTGCAGCAAACTTTAGGGTAAAATGGACCTGCACTCCCAGGTCTCTCTGCCCACCAACTTTTCCCAAGGTTCTTCTATTTATTGTATAAGTCACTCTAGAATTAGTCTTGCCTAAATGCATCATTTCACATTTGTCTGGATTGAAACCCATCTGCCACATTTCCGTCCAACTCTCCAGTCTATCTATATCCACCTGTATTCTCTGACAGTCCCTTATGATTTCTGCTGCTCCACCAATCTTCGTGTCATCTGCAAACAGTGCCCACTTCCACATCATTTATGTATATTACAAACAACAGTGGTCCCAACACTGACACCTGTGGAACACCACTGGTCACCTTTCTTCATTTCAAGGAACTCCCTTCAACTATTGCTCTTTGTCTCCTGTTGCTCAACCAGTTCTTTATCCACCTAGCTGGAACACCCTGCACACCATATGACTTCACTTTCTCCATTCGTCTACCGGGGGATACCTTATCAAACGTTTATCGTAAGTCCATGTATATGACAACAACATCCTTTCCTTCATTTATCAACTTGGTCACTTCCTTAAAGAATTCTATTAAGTTTGTAAGGCATGATTTCCCCCGCACAAAACCATGGTGCCTATCACTAATTAGCCCATTCTTTTCTACATGTAAATAGATCCTAACCCTCAGTACCTTCTCCAGCAATGTTCCCACCACCGACGTCAGGTTCACTGGTCTGTAGTTATCCAGAATATCCCTACTACCCTTCTTGTACAGGAGGACAATATGAGCAATCCTCCAGTCCTTTATCACTTCACCTGTATTTAAGGATGCCACAAGGCTCTCTGTCAGGGCCCCAGCTATTTCCTCTCTCGCTTCTCTCAGCAACTATGGATAAATCCTGGAGATTTGTCCACCTTAATAACCTCTAGCCTACCCAACACATCTTCCCTACTTATGTCAACGTGATCCCGATGAATCCAACTTCTATCTCTAATCTCAACATTCATCATGTTCCTCTCCTCAGTGAACACTGACGCAAAGTAATCATTCAGAATCTCACCCATTCTCTCAGGTTCGATACACTGCCTTCCTTCATTATCCTTTAGTGGACCAATCCTTTCTCTAGTTACCCGCTTGCTTCTTATATAAAAATAAAATGCTTTGGGGTTCTCCTTAATTCTGCTCGCTAAAGGTTTTTCATGATCACTTTTAGCCCACTTGCTTCCTCATTTAAGACTTGCCCTATTTTTCTGATGTTCTCCCAGGGCCCGTTCTGTTCTTAGCTGCCCAGACCTTATGGGTGCTTCCCTTTTCTTCTTGTCTAGTCGTACAATTTCTCCTGTCATCCACGGTTCACGAATCTTGCCTTTGCTAACCTTTGCCTTCAATGGGACATGCCTATCCTGCACAATCTTCAACCTATCTTTGAAAGCCTCCCACATCTCAAACGTGGACTTCTCTTCAATAGCTGTGTGCAATCTACTTTTCTGAGCTCATTTCTAATTTTGATATAATTGGTCTTGGCCCAGTTTAGTATGCTTCCCTTAGGACCATTCTGTTCTTTATCTACGAGTATTCTAAAACTTACAGAATTTTCTGTTCCCAAAGAATTTCCCCACTGCAACTTCTACCATGTCCTGGCTAATTCCCTAGTACCAGGTACAATATGGCCACCTACCTCAGTGGACTATTGAAATACTGCTCTCGAAAACTCTCCTGGATGCTTCTTACAAATTCTACCCGATCCAGACTTTTGTCGTTAAGTGTATTCCAGTCAATGTTGGGAAAATTAAAATCTCCCATCACCACTACCTTATTGCCTCTATATCTTTCCATAATATGTTTACCTATTTGTTCTTCTACCTCACACTCAGTGTTGGGAGGCCTGTAATACAGCCCCAACAGTGTGACTGCACCCTTCTTATTTCTCAGCTCTGCCCACAATGCCTCACCACCCAGGACCTCCATAGTGTGCTCTTTTAGCATAGCCGTGATATCGTCCTTGACCAGCAATGCAACTTCACCTCCCCTCTTTAACTTCCCTACCTGTCCTGTCTGAAGCATCTATATCCTGGAACATTTAGTTGCCAATCATCATGCTTTTCCTTCAACCAAGTCTCTGTGATTGTAATAACATCATACTCCGAGGCACCAATCCAAGGCCTAAGTTCATCTGCCTTATGCACTATATTCCTTACATTAAAGTCGATGCATTTCAGTCCACCAGTTTTTTTTGCACTCATCTGTTTCTTGTCCACTCTTCCCTTTGTTAATGCTATCTTCATAATTCTTACAGTCTCCAGTCTCCACCTCACTGCCTACTTGTTTTCTCTTCTGGTTCCCAGCCCCCTGTCAAATTAGTTTAAAACCTCCCCAACAGAAGTAGCAAAAACTCCCCCAAGGTCATTGGTTGTTTGCTTTAGATGTAGACCGTCCATTTTGTAATAGTCCCACCTTCCCCAGAACCGGTTCCAATGCCCAACAAATCTGAACCCCTCCGACATCATCTCTCACGCCACCTGTTCATCCTGCCTAGTTTTTCATTTCTACGCTGGCTAGCATGTGGCACTGGGAGAAATCCCGAGATCATTACATTTGAGGTCCTTCTCTTTAACTTCTTCTCTAGCTTCCTGAATTCTTATTTCAGGACCTCATCTCGTTTCCTGGCTGTTCACCGTCCCTTTTTGGAATGCTCTGCAGCCAACCGGTGACATCCCTGACCCGAGCACCTAGGGGGCAACATACCATCCAGCCGTCCCGTTTTCGACCACAGAAACGCTTATCTACTCCCCTCACAGAACCGCCTATCTACTCCCCTCCCCTATGACTATGGCCCTACAAGTCTAATTCCCGCCCTTCTGAACAGCAGTGCTCGCCACAGTGCCATGATCCTGGCAGCTGCTGCCCTCCTTGGTGAGCCATCTCCCCCAACAGTGTCCAAAACGGTATACCTGTTTTGGAGTGAGATCACCGCAGGAGACACCTACACTGCCTTCCTACTATTTTTCTGTCTTTTGGTCACCCATTTACTGTCTCCCTCAGCGGTGTGACCAGTTCACGAACTGGTGCACTTTCATTTAATTAAGGCCGCATTTGCCACTTGAATGAAAATCATTTCATGGTGGCATTTAAGGAAAAGCAAAAGACGTTTTCTCCGCATTATTTATTGATTCAGCATTATCAAAGTCTGCTTATCAGATCATTTGTTCCAGCTGCAGTCGGGATTTTGGTGTGCATATATTAACTATTGTGTTCGCTTTAAAGCTCTATATTCTATGGTATTCTTCATTACAATCATTTTCATGCCTGATACATTCTGGATAAATGTTAGCCACATATAAAATTAAACAATCCTACTCAAGATTTCCCCTGCATACAGAATCATAATTTTCAGCAATTCTTTTTCTTAATAACTCTACAAATAGCAAAAGGAAACCTATGACTGTTGGACATAACAATGCACAAATTTTGACAAGGGTGGACAGTCATTTCTGCAGCAAAATTAGCATTGATACATGAGGACCCTGCTAAGTCCTCAGCATAACAGTCTATGAGCAGTTTACCTGGAAAATAGAAATCCTACGAGGAAATCACTGTATGCCCGGAACCCTCTGAAAGTATCTGACCATATTCAAAAACCAGACTGAACGAGGCATACAACCCTATTGAAAACCATAAAGTTTGTACAAAGGTGCATGCATGAAGTGTTTCAAAACATGAAATCAAAAACTAAATAATATTTTGACATAGTGTCATGATGTATGTTCAAAGTAACTAACTGCACCCTCAGAATAGTTCAGAGCTCAGATCCTTTTGGGCTGAGTGACATACCAGAGTGATTTCGTACACAAATAGTAGCAGCTTTTTGCTCATGCAATGTATACTTGACTAAAGATGCTCTGTGGAATTGAAGAAGGGCGATTTTCAAAGCATTACGTTTTGTTTTAGAGAAAAATGGCGTTGATAAGGTACAATCTTTACCCTTAAAACATGCTTAGATCAATCAAACAAACATGTAATGCTTCCCCATTTGGGAGAAGTGCTGTGATCTCCTATTTTTTCCCTAATCTGAGCAATTGCACTTGGGCTAATATTTTCTGAATGAGATTTTTGATGTCAACTCACGCTTGATTCATTCTGCCTGATCTCATATCTAAAGTATTTAAAAGCCCTACAAACGTGGCATCCAATTTTTATTTTGGATCTCAGCTTTTTTATGATAATTCAAGTCCCAACACATAACAGAACATCTGCGTGCCTCAACCATGCCAGAAAGCTCCTCTCAGGGGAATCAGTAAATCATGGCAGGGTCTGCTTTTAACTAGAGACAGCCCAATATTTGTTTAGAAGGACCAAAAATGATGATGGATTAATTCGTCAGTGGAGCAGAAAGGCATTTCTGCAGCTGAAGATGTGACACCAAGATGTTGTGCTGCCTCTCTGTTGCCAGGGCCAGGGATGTCGTGGAATGACTGCAAGGCATCCTGGAAGGGGAGCATGTAGATGCAAAGATTGTGGTATATGTTTTCACCAATGACATGGGCAAAGTGAGGAATGAGATGTTGCATGAAGAATTCAGTGCGTTATGCTTAGATTTAAATGCAGGACCTCGATAGTTGTTATATTTTGATTACTCCATGTCCCAACGAGTTTATAAAGGGTGAAACAGGACAGATGAATAAATGGCCCAAAAATTGGTGCAAGTGGGAATATGTTAGATTCCTGGATCAATGGCATCATTTTTGGATAAGGTATATTTATAAATAGGACAATGAACAACATTGGAATCAACATCCTTGCAGATAGGTTTGCTAGTTTTGTTCAGAATAGTTTAAATTCATCTGGCAGAGGGAAGGGACGCAGAATATCTATGAAACAAAGACACACCATGCTACAACCAAGGAAGCAAGTCACACTCAGCTTAGCTCTGGTGAGTGTCAAAAGAATAAGAAATCTGGATAATCTTTAATGTTAGGAGTCGAATAGGTAAAACTAATGAGTTAAGGGCAAGGTTTGACGCATGAAATAAGGTACTGTCGCCATCTCAGAAACTGTTTGAAGGAAGGACTGGACTAGCAACTCGACGTTCTAGGATATAGAATCTTTAGGTGTGACAGGAGGATAAAAATGGTTGTGGTGTACCACTATCGATTAAGGAACCAAAAACTGCAATAAGGAGATATGATATCTTGGAAAAGTCCTCAAATGAGGCTTTGTGAATGAAATTTAGGAATGTTACAGGGGCACCTATGTTACTGGGCCTCCATTAGACAGTTCTCACAGATGTGTAAGAGTAATGATCATGCAAATATACTCGGGATTTCAATTTTAAAGACACGAAGACAAGTTCCTGGATAAAGTCAACAGATCTGACAGCATCTGTAGCCAGAGAAAATGTTAACATAATCCGTCTTCATAACAATTCTCTCCTGTAGTGAACTGCTCTGAAGCAGTGTCATTGTACTCGGAATGTTAACTCTGCATTCTCACCACAGGTGAAGTGTGACCTTCTGAGTTTCTGCAGGGATTTCTAATTTTGGTTCAGATTTACAGGATATGTAGCTGTTTCCTTTTTTTGTTTATTACAATTTTAAAGACAGCGATTTAATCACATTTTGTGCGCCAGAAGTCAATGGCAATCATATTTATGTTGATCCTCAGGAGCAGCAATTCAGGCGACGATGGCTTTTTGTAATGCTTTATATTTGGAAACCACAACTGAAGTGGCATAAAATAAAATAAAAATAGAATATGCTTTAAGAATAAAGTTGAACACTCCGCATATCATCTGTGTTACAGGATTTCAGTGTTATCAGTGGTTTATTAACACATATTTTTGCAAACCATTACCCATATCCAGCTTCATTGCTCTCCAAAGACTTTAAACATGCCTTAATTTTAAAAGTGGACATTGTGATGGCCATGTGATACCCGACTGTTCATTCAACACGCAGAATCGATCTGCAGGACTGGGGTGTGAGTAATTTGGTCATATTGCGGTGCCGCTATTAGATTACTTGGAGCTGGTTTTCACTTCAAGTTTTCCAAGCAATAGAGCATGACAAATGACTGCCCATCTCAGTGGAAAACGTTTATTTAATCTCGAGTCTGGATACATTATTATTTAGCTGTGTGCTATCAATTAGGGTTCAGTTCAACAAAGTGGAGTCGCAGGTAGATTGGATAGTGAAGAAGGCATTTGGTATGCTTTCAGAGTATTGAGTACAGGAGTTGGGAGGTCATGTTGTGGCTGTACAGGACATTGGTTAGGCCACTTTTGGAATATTGCGTGCAATTCTGGTCTCCTTCCTATTGGAAAGATGTTGCGGAACTTGAATGGGTTCAGAAAAGATTTTCAAGGATGTTGCCAGGGTTGGGGGGTTTGAGCTATAGGGAGAGGCTGAACAGGCTGGGGCTGTTTTCCCTGGAGCGTCGGAGGGTGAGGGGTGACCTTATAGAGGTTTCCAAAATTATGAGGGTCATGGATAGGATAAATAGGCAAAGTCTTTTCCCTGGGGTTGGGATGTCCAGAACGAGAGGACATAGGTTTAGGGTGAGAGGGGAAAGATATAAAAGAAATCTAAGGGGCAACGTTTTCACGCAGAGGGTGGTACGTGTATGGAACGAGCTGCCAAAGGATGTGGTGGAGGCTGGTACAATTGCAACATTTAAGAGGTATTTGGATAGGTATATGAATAGGAAGGGTTAGGAGGGATATGGGCCGTGTGCTGGCAAGTGGGACTAGATTGGGTTGGGATATCTGGTCGGCATAGACGGGTTGGGTCGAAGGGTCTGTTTCCATGCTGTACAGCTCTATGACTCTATGATTTTTGGGTTATCCAAAACTCAAAATAGTCGTCACGACTCTACCAATGGGCAAAAGTTCAACTTCCATCTCAATATGTAGCTGACGTCTCTCCAATGTTCATATGATGATGAATCTATCAATCCTGATGCGATGCCTTTACGGTTTTGTTTTTGGCGCTTTGTAACTTAATCCCACTCTATGCAGGAAACACTCCAAAAATATACAGGATCGGCCTCTCGCCTCTGGTATGCTGTTTTCAATTTCACATCCATTTGAACAAGTGAGTTACGGATCTTTGTTCAAGGTGTGCAGCATTCCCTTAATGGAGTATTGTGTTCAGATGGAAACTAATAAAACCTGATAGAATTGGACTCGATACGTAAACAAAACGTACATTTCTGCAATATGTACGACGGCTGATAGAATAAAACTGTCAGGGATGCCTGAACGAACTAAGAAATAGGAGCAACAACAGAAGTTGGTGGAAAAGCCCAGCAGGTCTTGCATTATTTGTGAAGAGAAATCCAAGTTAATATTTCGGGTCCGGTGACCCTTACTCAGGACAGGAAATAGAAGCCTGTCGATTGACTTGACTAAGGTCTTTCGGATTGTCAAGGTTTTTCATGGAATAGTGATTGGAAAAAAACATACATGTGTTATTAAAGAGAAAAAGCGGAAATGTTATCTGTCCATAACAAATTTGGTCAGGATTTACCAGTCTATGATTCGCCGCATTACATGGTGCGTCACCTAGCGATCTAATCGAGTAGTGCGTCGATGGTCCTGGGCAAACGCATAGAAAGTTCTTCCCTTCGTTCAGCAAATTTGGGATAAAGAGGCTGTTAATGACAACATGGATACAGGTTTTACTTCAGAATACAGCACCAGGAAAACCATTATCAAAACATACTTAAAACACTGAAATTCGCGGAGGTATATGATGAAGGCCTATTAGATTCATAGAGTTATTCAATTGTACAGCAATTGTATTCCTTCATGCCAAACTGTTAGCCTCCGTAGATCTTGTTCTATTTGCCACATTTGGCCAATATCCTTCCACACTTCATCCATATATCTTTCACATATTGTAATTGCACTAGTCTCCACCAATTCGTCTTGCAGTCATTTCCTCCTCACACCACTGTCTCTGAAAAAGTTGCCCCTTCGGTCCCGTTTAAATATTTCCACTTTCACTTCAAGAACAAACAGCAATTTTCAGATGTAACTTTTTGTAACTTAAATGCACCGATCAATCGCGGATTATCTTTGCTAGTTTCATCATAATTTCAATATTTCCAAAACTACAGTTGACATACCATCCGTACTGGAGGCACTCGTTGGCCTAGTGGTGTTATGCTAGATTATTAATCAGAGACTTACATTACGTTCTGGGCGAAATGGTTCGAATTACACCTCAGTAGAATTTGCAATTGAATAAAATTGGGAAATGCCAGCCTAACAATGATGACCACTAAACCGTTGTCGATAGTCAGAAACCCTGATCCCAAGAAACAAGTCTAACTTAAACAAAATGGGAGCAAATACATGGAATTGGGAAAGCCAATGCACAGCCTTTTAAAAATTTTGTGAATTAGTCATCAGTAGTGGAAAACAGGTAAGCGGAATGCGGAATATATATGGAGAACCACCGAGGTGAAGCCCCAGTGGAACTCATGCAATTTCCCACAACAAAGTGAGTACTCAGGCTGCTGATGTAGTCGGTCAGCCATCCAGATTAAGTTGCCCCGCTGGCAAACATTAAGGCAACATGCGTGCCTGTGACGGTTTGACCGACTTCCGGCCACAGTAGGAAGTCAGTGGATGGGAAGCCCTTACCATCTGGGTCGCTGCTAAATCACGCTCTAAATTGCCCAAGAACAAGAGTATGGAATTGGTTAAATCACGAAATATCGTACAGAGAATATAAGGGCTGATGAACTGACCAAGCAGGGTGCTGAAAGGGAGAACCATGGCAGCTCCTATTCTCAACAATTAGACATAGACGCTGTGCGGCAAACTAATATCGAGGACCTTAAACAAGCTCACGGTGGTGACATGACTTAAAACAAATCCGGAATGAACACCTCTTTCCCCCTCTGATAAACGAAAGGAACAACTAACAACAAACGGTGGGCTTGCACCAGTTCTGCCATTTTGAGCTAACCTGCACGATTCTCCCATTATCTGATGTGCTGCTCCAAATTCTCATATTTAGATAAACCCTTCCAAATTCTTCCATTCAGTAGTTCCTTGCATTGATTCTCAAATTTAGTAGAGTGGTGCCAGACTTCTTAAATGTAGTCATGGACAAGTTGGACTAAAGGGCCTGTTTCCATGCCGCATATCTCTATGGCTGTATTTAGGGCTCCGCTTCCTTGCACCAATTCTCACGTTTACCAATCCTGCACACATCAGCGACCTACACCAACTCTCCCATTGAGTGTTATACTGCCTCACTAATCCCACTTACAATTTAATTGCACCTGCATTAATTCTCCAATTATTGATGATCTGCATCAGTTCCTTCCATTTAGTTCTTCCCTGATACACTTCTTTCTCGCATTGGTGCCCTGCTGATTTTTTTTCATTTAGTGGTGCACTGGACTGAATCACCAATTTACTGATGCCGGCAACATTTCTTCTTTTTATTGATTCCTACCGCTGATCTACAATTTAGACACGTTCTGCTCCAAATTCCTAATATTTTGGCACTTCCACTAATTTTCTGACGAAACGGCATTGTGCATTAAATCGCCCATTCATTGATTTCCACCAAATCTCGCATTTACTCATACCACCAAATGAATTCTTCCAGTTACTGATGTCCGAGCTCCAGTTTCACTTAATTTTACAAATGAAGCAGACGTCAAATAAATGAAAAGATTTTATGTTACGAAGAACACAATGTGAAATGAATACAATCAACATGAAATTAAAATTCAGCATAAATTCACATGCAAATCATGTTGTACATAAGTATGCTAACATTTGAATAAACAGATACAGGAATGGTGACCTAACACATTAACCGGACGCAGCTGCCAGACAGGCCACTCAGCATGAGGCACACAAATTTCAGTGACAAAGTCCTGCCGAATTGTGTCCAGTACAATTCTAGGTCCTATCTTTGAGGACTTAAGATTTGATGATTCAGTCACCAAACCACATTGTAGAGCAGGTTCCAAGCAAGCCAGTCCCAGCTGCCCCAAACAGACACAGTTTTCTGCAAAGTGATGGACTGCTGTGGAACCTCCTCAGCACTGTCCATGAGAATCTTAATGTTGTGGTTCTACCAGAGTCACCTTTATCTGACACTTCAGGAACATCCCTGTACTCTGATTGCTCCTCAAATCAACATTTTTCTGTTTCAAACCGAAGCTGTGGCAATCACCTTATTGCTCCTCCTCTCTGCTTCTTCACCCTCTTCACGGCAGACTCTAGGTCATTCCTTTTTAAGCTGTGGGATCACTCCTGGACAGTGCCATCCCATGTCTGATGTTTTCCAATTCTTTCAGGTGCTCTCGGTTTGAGGAATGAAGGAAGTAGACTTCCATTGAAATAAAAGACACAAAGCTTTCATTCTTCCGAATCATTTTATCAGTGGGTGGGGAAGAATGTGCCCTGTATAACACGCGTATTCATTAAATATGCATTTCCTTTCCAGATTCGCTTTTACCTGACGATTACTTCGACTTTTCAGCACTTCAATAAGTGCCCTAATAAAAGTCAATTGTACGTCCAGCATTTTTTCAGCTGATGTGTTATTTTAATTTTATCATCCTCAGTACAGGACTTTCAGATTTGTGGCTTTTGCATCCTTCCATTTGCTCCCTATAACTCGTTCCATCCCCATATACTCTGTCCCTCAAATCTCTTTGTGAATTCCCATATGACCAAGTCCACACTTGTGACGGTCATCATAGGCATCTGCCAAAACTATTATTTCTTTTATCTTTGATAGTTGACTTGATAATTCAGAAAACAGACAGTGAGGATGTTTTATTCGTGTGGGGCAATGTAGAATGAAAAGTCACTGTTTTAGTTTAAATGATAGGAGATTTAAAACTGACATGACAAGAAATTCCTTCTGCAAAGGGTCTTAAATCTGTGGAATATGTGTTAGATCCTGGGGCACTGAGTATATTTAAGGAGAGGGAAGACAGATCTATTCATGAATAATGGGTTAAAGGCTTACGGTTGTACTGGTACCAAAGACAAATCACATAATTCCGTGAAATGTTGAAATGAATGGATTTTATCAGGAGTTCTACATTTCAGCAGGCTAGAGATTCCTTCTGGAAATTTAATAAAGAATTGTTAACAAATTGGAATGACTGCTGTATTCTTCATAAGACTTCTACATCTTTGATGCAGGTCTCGTTGGAAAATAATGTACATGTAGTAAACGCTTAGTACTCTCTATGTATTCTGCACAGATCAAGTTGTGAATATCTTTCTGATTGTAAATGAAAATGTCTCTGAAGAATGCTTCTTCATTTTTTCGCTGAATGCAGTAACTATGGAAGGAAGAGAAACATATTATTAGAAAAATGAAACTTAAGGGCTCATGTGGCGCAGTCGTTAGATTTCTCTCTCTGGGTTAAAAGACCTGTTCAACACTCACATTCTCCAGAACCGTGTGGTAGCACAGGTTAATTTAAAATCATGAGAGTTCATTACTTGAATCTACCTCATGGATTACCTTACGTTCCACACCCAACTACGGTCAGGCAGAGGCAATCAGGTCCCTGGTCACTCTTTCAAAATTCAGAGTTCTAATGCCTGACTGACTCTGGCTTTGTTTTCCTGGGGATCACGCAGCTCACTGTAAATGCTTCTCAATGATAGGAGGCAGACAGTCAAAGTGTCACAACACGGAAGCAGACCTTTCAGTCCAACTCATCCATGTCGAACACATATCCTCAACTAATCTAGTTCCATTTGCCAGGAGCTGGCCCATATCCGTGTAAACCCTTCCTATTCAGATACCCATCCAGATTCCGTTTAAACACTGAAATTGTACCAGTGCCCACCACTTCCTCTGGCAACTCATTCCATCCACGAACACCTTCTGTCTGAAAAGTTTGCCCCTTATATCTACTTAAATTTTATCCCTCTCACCTTAAACCTGTGCCCTCTAGTTCTGGACTTCCCACGTATTTAAAAAGAAACTATTTACCCTAATCATGGTATTATAAAACTCGATAGTATCTGATAAACCTCTGAAAGGTCCCCCTCAGCCTCCGAAGCTCCAGAGAAAACAGCGCCACCCTATTAATACTCTCCTTAGATCTCATATCCTCCAACACTTGGTATAAATTCGCAATTTTTATTCTCTCTGTATGCTTTCAGATTTCCGAACATCCATCCAATAAAGGAGTGGGGGTTGGGGGCAGTGGGCGGGGAGCAACATTGCCCACAATATTCCAGAAAAGGCATTATCAATGTTCTGAACAGCCACAACATGACATCCAAGGCCTCTAGTCGATACTTTGACCAATAAAGGACAGCATACCAAACGCCTTCTTCACTATCCTATCTATCCGCACACTGAAATAACTATGAACCTGCACTCCAACTTCTCTTTGTTCAGAAACACTCACCAGGATCTTACCATGAAGTGTATACCTCATGCCCTTGTTTCCCTTTCCAAAGTGCTGCACCTCACATTTATCTGAATTAAACTCCATCTGCCACTTCTCAGCCCATTGGAACATCTGATCAAGATCCCAATGGAATCTGAGATACCCTTCGTCGTTGATCTCTTCACCTCCAATTCTGGTGTAATCTGCAAACTGTTTGTCTGTACCTCCTTTGGTCACATCCAAATCATTTATGTAAATGAGGAAAAGCTGTGAATTCAGCATCAATCCTTGTGAGACAACGCGACTCACAGATGTTCAGTCTGAAAAGTAACTTTCTACTACTATCCTTTGTCTGCTAATTTCAAGCCAGTTATGTATCCAAATGGCCAGTTCTCTCTGTATTCCATGTGATCTAAACTTCTTAATCAGTCAACCACTGGGAAACTTATCAAAGAATTCCATGAAGATCATGTCCACCACTCTCCTTTCATCAATTTTCTTTGCTAATTCATCAGAAAACCTTGTCAAGTTTGTGAGACATGATTTCCCACGCACAAAGCCATTTTGACTATCCCTAATTCGTCTTTTCCATTCCAGATGCATGTAAATCTTGTCCCTCAGGATTCCCTCCAACTACTTGCCCACCACTGATATCAGGCTCACCAATGTGTAATATCCTATTTTTTTTTCTTACCACCTTTTCTGAACGGTGGCACCACGTCAGCCAATCTCCAGTCTTCCAGCACCTCACCTTTGACAATTGATGATATAAATATCTCATTAAGAGGGCCAACAATCATTTCCCAAGCTTCCCACAGTTTTCTGTATAACACCTGATCAGCTTCTGGGAATTTATCCACCTTTATACATTTTAAGACATCCAGCACCTCCTCTGCAATTTGGATATTTTCAAATTGTCCATTTCACCACATTCTGTGTCTTTCATGTTCTTTTCCACATTAAATGCCAATGCAAAATACTTGATTTGTAACTACCCCAACTATGTTTCAACACATAGGCTTCCTTGCTAATCTTTGAGGTGTCCGATTCTCTCCCTAGTTACCAATTGCGGAGAGATGCGAAGGAGGAGTGAAGGACTTCTGGGAAGGTGAGTCTATCTGTTTAAAAGACATACTTAAGGCTTGGGGGCCTCCATTTGCTGAGAGGTGCGAGGGAGGAGCGAATGACTTCTGGGAAAATTTTAAGTGTGTGAGACCTAAACCCGAGAACCTTCACAGCAATCTCTCGCTGCCACCCACCTCCTCTAATCTCCCTAAGAGTCTGTAAACTCAGCAAGTTTTCAGGTTTCTTTTTTTTTCCTTCCCTTCCTTTGTTTAGTTCTGTGCGGGCTATCAGAGTAGCGGGATATGGATGTTAATGCAGTTGCATGTTCCTCCTGCAGAATGTGGCAGGTGGGAGACGCTTCACATGTCTCTGCCGACTACATCTGCGGGAAGTGCACCCAACTCCAGCTCCTCAAAAACCGAGTTAGGGAACTGGAGCTGGAGCTGGATGAACTACTCATCTAAGGGGGAAATTGAGAGGATATACAGGGAGGTGGTCAATCCCCAGACCCAGATTAAGGAGAGCGAGGTTACTGTCAGAGGGAGGAAAGGGAACCGATGGTCTGTGCAGGGATCCCCTGTGGCCATTCCACTCAGCAATAAGTACACCATTTTGGATACTGCTGGTGGGGACAGACTACCATGGGAAAGCCATAGCTGTCAGGTCTCTGGCACTGAGCCTAGCACTGTGGCTCAGAAGGGAAGTGGGGAAAACCGAAAAGCGCTAGTGGTAGGGGACTCAACAGTTAGACGGATTGATAGGAGATTTTGTGGTCAGGAACAGGACTCCCGGAAGGTATGTTGCCTCCCTGGTGCCAGGGTCCGGGATGGTGGGGCTGCTGCACCGTCACTGCTTACCTCACTTCACCGGCCTGGGCAACTCACCAGTGGCTCACCAACATCTCAAACATGTTTCTTCCAATTCGGCTGTTGCTGGTGTTGAACTCTCTCAGTTCCCGCCACATCCTAGGAGCTAGCAGAGCTCGCCAGGCTGTGAAGAGCATCAGAGAGAGTGTTGGGGAGCTGGGCAGAGACCCTGAGCTGAAGAGCAGGAGAACATCCATTGTTCTGCTCTTCACCATCTCCGGTTGCTTTGTGGTACTGTCAGTGCACATCATTGTAATTCATATCTGTGTCAGTGTTACCCACACGGTGGCTTTCCCAGGTTCAAAATCACTCTGTTTAGCAATCAGGGCAGCGTTCCTGCTGATGTACACGAGCTCCTGTACAAATACTTGCATTGACGCACTGACCCAGAGGAAGTTCAGAGAGAAGATGAAGAATGTGCTGAAATCTCCCTCCTCCCTGCTCTGTAAACCACGTAAATAATTTAGATTTATGGATTTATGGGGGCGTGATGATGATCTAATGATCACATCACTAGACCAGCAATGCACATGCTAATGTTAATATCCTGTGAACAAAAGTTCAAGTCCCACCCAAATAATATGTGAATTTTCCTTTTTATAAAAAAAAGCTCTCCTCATGGTGACCATGTGACCATTTTCAATTGTCAAGCCTGAAAGTTACTTTTAGAAATATCCTTTAGAAATGAATTCTGCCATCTTTACTTGCTCCGTGGTACATGTGACATCAGACCCACAATGATTTCGTTGACGTTTCACTGGGCAGTAAATGTCAAACTCGCCGATGATTTCCATATCATCGAATGAAAATAATAATAATAACACTACAATCCATTTATAAGCAAGCCTCTGAAATGATGTTCTGTCTTTTCTTCTTGAAATTTTTGTAAAAGTAGGTCTTTACGCTTTGGAAGAGTTTACTCAGTTACTGAATTGCACCTCAGATTTGAACAAGTTTGTCAGAGAATATGTGCTGCCTCTACATGTAGTTTTAAAGATAATGAGTTGAAATGGTAGTGTTCTTACCTCTGATCCTGAAGGCCTGGTTTTTGACCCATCTGTTTCAGAGGAACATTAAATCACATGTGACCAGGTTGACCCAAGTATCTGCAAATGTTGGGCATACTATTTAGAATGTAGAACATAGAACACAGAACAGTACAGCACAGGAATGGGCTCTTTGGCCCATGGTGTTGTGCCAGCAGGACGCCAAATGAAACTCATCCCTTCTGCCTGCCATTAATCCATGTCCCTCTATTCCTTGCATATTCATAAAAAGAGCAAAACAATGGAGTGATAGTGATGATTGGTTGCTGAAGACATACTGATTGGTGACTAATCTCCTCTTCACCTGCCCATCCTACACAAAGAAATTTGTTCCCACTCTCGGTATGATTGTGGAGCGTCATTGTAAACAGCAGGAGGACACCAGCATTCTAGTCAGGTGATCAAAGCATGCAAATTGAAATGAATTTTAAAAAAACTCTGAGGCAATATACTTGGTGGGGGAGAAGGGTGACAAGGTCAGTGCTTGCCACTATTTTAGATACAGCATTACGTAACAGCAATCTCATCATAAATTATCCTTTGGGAAATAGTGATAATAGCACGATTGGATGCCAGATCAAGCGTGAGAGTACCCTAACAATTCGAAAACAAGAACCTTAAACTGGAATTCAAGCCAAGGCTGGTTGTATTGATTTGGAAAGAACGCTGAATTACGTTGATTGAGAAATTATCCTGAAGGCAATGGCAGCAAATGAATCCTGGAAAAGGTTTAGAGAAATAAACCACAAAACAGCAACATGGAAATGTGAGTTAAGCGTGACAGTCCTTGACATCCAGGCCACACTCTCCTGACTGTGAAATCAACGAGCCCAATCTAAACTTTACTAAATAGGATGCAGAGGGGGTAACCTCTCCGCCAGTTGAAGTCCTACCTGTCAAATAGGTAGGCAGTTCCTGTAGCCAGAGATTGGACATCTCAGAGCAGGACATTTTTGCAGGAATTCCTCAGGATAGTGTCCTTGCCCAGCTATATGTAGCTGCAGAATTAATGACCTTCTTTCCATCACGAATGTGGGGATGTTCTCTTCTGATTGCACAATGTTCAGTGTCAATCATGACTCTTCTGATACTGAAGCAGTCCATGTAACAAGATCTGGATAATATTCAACCTGGGGCTGACAAGTGGCAAGTATGATTTTTGTAATACAAATGCCAGGCAATGACCACGTGACCCATTGATATCGAAGCGGGGACGTTGTCCTATGACCTTGTGACACAAATGTGAGAGGACAGAATCAGTCATCACGGGGATGTATTTTCAGGAAGCATCTGAAATGGAGGGAGATATTATGGGAACACTCAGGGCAAAAACTGAAATCAAAAACTTGAAACTGGAAGTTAGCGGTCAGTATTTTGTTATTATTTCATGCTGAATGTGTCTGATGCTGACGTAGTGATTGGGAAAGTTTTCATGGAAAGGGCGGTGGATGCTAATTGAACAATAATTTTCAGAAGGACAAATATCTGGAAAGGAGAGACTTGGCTACAGTTATGAGCAATTGAACATGGCAATATTTGCAAGAGCTTCAACAGACGCAATGTGTTCAAATGGTCCCGCCTCTATGCTGCAACTTCTATGAAGTTTTGAATGTCGACTGGAAAGTATTGAGTTAAATATCCTGGAGCTGAATAATAATCAAGAATTCCCAATGTCAATATATGGAAGGAGTAAGTGAAAATGCAACTTCAGTGGTGGTCAGTTGGCTGGATAACTGGGGCATATGGCTTATCATGTCATTTCAATTCACACAACCAGTGAGACTACCATAAATACTTCTCCTCCTCATTCTCTGGTCTTGCCTGAGGTATGGTGATCCTCAAATCAAGCTCAACATCAGTTGTCTCTGTTTCTCTCTCTCTCTCTGTCTAGAGCGAGAGAGTGACAATATGCTGATTTTGCAATGATTTAAATGATCCAATTCATTGTGCACTTATTTTGATGGGTTTGAGATCAACTTTTTTGACAAGAAGTGCCTTTTTACAGCTGTTCTGTTATTTATGTATTAGCAAGGGATAATTACAATTATGTTAATTGGAAATAAAGGAAAAACACTAAATTTCTCAGGATAAGATGATTAAAGAAGCAGGTAAGTGGGCAGAAGGGGGTATTTCTCCCTCTGCCCTAGTAGTTCCAGATTCACGCTGCTATTCCCACTCCAGGTCCTCATGGCAAATGATGGTGAACTCTGAAGATTATCAAACAGATTAATTACCAGTCCGGGCAACCTTGTGAGTAATAGTACCACATTCCCGGGTTAATTTTCTGGAGTCAGGAAATCAAATCCCAGCAGTACGGATATTGTCACTTGAATTCAGAAGTACCTAACCTAATATCACCCCAGTTATCATATCTCACAGTTGTAAAAACTCATCTGGTTCACTGATATCCTTTCGGTATCTGGTCTGACATACACGTGACTTCAGACTGACAGCAACGTGACCGACATTGAAATGGTTTCACAAACCAGTCACTGAAGTGTATCTCCTCGAGTTCCCTCACATCTACCTTGGTGTCAGTCATAAATCTTAATTAAAGCACTTCAGCAAAATCTCAACAGGTGGTTTTCTCATCATATAGCAGAAGTCACATAATTCGTCAGAAATTTTGATTTGACGGAAATCTCAAGAAATATATTTCTGACTAAGTAAACAACAAATCATCTTAACAGAATGAAAAAACAAAACCCCATTTCGCTCTTCTTTCCAATTCAATGTGCCCCAACTATGAGCAATGCTTTTAAAACATTCATGACAGGCTCAGACCAAGTCTCCATCTTTGCGTGAAGCAGGAAAAGTACATAAGATATTGAAGGAGGGTATAGGCCATCCAGTCTGTTTCGTAGGTTTTTTCCTTCCCCATTCTCCTGCAGTGTCCAGGTAAATCCCCATAACAATCGAGAACCATACAATCTCGGTCTTAAATACACTCAATGACCTGGCCTCCACAGCCTTCTGTGGCAGTGAATTCCATAAATTCACCTTACTCTGGCTGAAGAAGTTTCTCATTATCTCCGTTCTAAACGATCATCCCATTTCTCTAAAGCTCTGCCCTCGGGTCCTCGTCTCTCCTATCAATGGAAACATCTTCCCAACATCCATTCTGTGCAGGATGTTAAATATTCTGTAAGTTTTCATTTGATCTCCACTCATCCTTCTACACTCCATCGAGTATAGACCAAGAGTCCTCAAACGTTCTGCATGTGTCAAGCTTTACATTCCTGGGGCCATTATCATGAACCTCCTCTGTAGATGCGCCAGGGGCAGGACATTCATCCTGAGATATGGGGCCGAAAACTGTTCAGAATATCTCCAAGTGTGGCCTGACCAGAGCCTTAATGAACCTCAGACGTTTATCCATGCCCTTTAGATTTATGTCCTCTGAAAATAAATGTCATCATTGCATTTGTCGTCCTAACTGTTGATTCAACCTGCAAGTTTATCTTGAGAGAATCCAGGACTGGAAATGCAAAATATCTTTCCACTTCAGACTTGTGAAATTTCTCCCCATTTAGAAAATGTTTCATGCATCGATTCTTCTGAACAAGGTGCATGATCTCACACTTTCAATGTCCAGCCACTGTGTACCCAGAGCCATACTGATTACCTTCAAGTACCTTCGATCTCTGGCTGGCCTGTCCTTTCGTAGTTGGGAAGGGTGAGACACACTGCTCACGATTGTTGAAACCAAGCTGCAACTCTCAGAAGCTTTGATCGTGCTGTATCCCATGATTTTGTGTGGTGTGTGGCAGATACGTCCTTATAATTGAAATATACAATCTGTGGCTTGTAAATATCAGGCATGAACAAATTTAACAAGTAAAGATTCATTCACCCTCTCTTGGCCATCGCTGCCTCCTCCACTTTTTGTGTTTTTGTCCCACAAAGTCCATGTAAACAACACTTTTGGGCACCACGCAGAGCCCCATCATTATGTGATGAGCGACTCTTTATTGAACTTTATTGCTTATCCCACATTAGGATAAAACGTTTTCTGAGAAGGAAACGACATTTATTTGACACTTGGATAGATGCAGGTCTGGAAACAGTTTATGGATAGCGAGCTGGCTATTCCGGGCTGGGATGAGGCCAAAATTCTTCATGAACTTGTGGAATTTTCTGCCGTATGAAGGACTTGCGATAATGGCACTGCATGATTTGTAGAAGGAGTTGGGCGTAGTTTTTAGTGTTGAAGGAATAACAATGTATGTGGAGAAAGCGGGAACAAGGTAGTGAGATCAATGACCAGCCATAATCATGTTAACGCCAGAAGAGGCTTAAATGACTTATCCCAAAAAGTATTGTCGGGTGATATGTAATTGGCACTCGGGAGACAAGTTGGATGTGGCACGGCTTTCTTTGTTCTTGCTGTTACTTAACACACATGAAATCGCCCCACCTTTCCATTCTGCTTTGGCAGTGCTTCAAGAGCGAAGATGACTTGTTTTCAATGCGGCTTATAAGATTCTGAGAGGAGTGATGATGCTGCTACTTTAACAAGATTATGTTGACCTTGGTTATCTTTCAGAGAGGTCGTAAAAGACTCCGAAATGTCTACGTCTGAATATTTTTAAGGTCAATTTGATCATAGATAACAGATACTGTCTCAAGAACAGGCTTTCAAGTTTTAAAATAAAGCATTTGTCCAGTGAAAGGAGAGTGGGGTCTTCCCACAGCTTAGCTTTTCTCTGGTTTGATTTGGTGTTTGTCAGTCAGCTATTCACTGCAAGCAATCAGGCAGTTGTGAAGCTGCTGGACCCATGCTGAACCTGTCTCTCTGAATTCTCTCCTGTAAGACCCTGTGTTTGATTTTAGCTCTTGTGCCATGAGGCGTTTGTGCAGATTGTTGCAAGTTTTGATAATTTGTTGGGTTTTCAGATAGGGTAAGTTATTAGGTATTCTGTTCTCTTTTGTTTGTGTTTCATGCATTAATCTTGTAAATGAATACTGTATCATTTAATATTAAGTAGTTTTACCAGCAGCATCTCTCCTGGAATACTCACTTTACACATGCTTAAGTCAACTGTCAAGCTCAGTGTCTGGGCTGCATTGTTGAAATGTTTTGAGGGGGTCGGGCATGGTGCATAACAAAGGTCTGCCACATGTGGGAGAATGCCTGCTTAAAATACAAAGCCAAAATGCTGAAAACGACAGCAGAAAATACTTGACTGTTCGGTCAGTCAAGCAGCATCTGTTGAGATAGAAACAGTGTCAACATTGAAGATGGCTGCAGGAAGACTCGCTGCCTCTTTCAGAGAACAACCCCCAACCCGTCCCCACCCCCAATTGTCAAGACGGGTTACACACGAAACGTTGATTTCTCTAACTCCTGATGCTGCGTGTTTGCTATGTTCGTCTCGCCACCTGCTTGTCTCCAAAAGACTCAGTGATTGCAGGTGAGCAATGCAGGTTGTAGCTCCCACTCTCCAATGCGGCTGGGAAGCAGCTGTATGGCAAGGTACGAGGAGCGGACATGTACTTCGGGGGCTAAGCTTTCGAAGCAAAGTGACGAAGTTGCAGTGCTCCGAAAACTTGTGTTATCGAATAAACATGTTGGACTATAACCTCGTGTCGTGTCACTTCTGTATTTATCCATTGCATTCGAACACCAGCGCCTTCACGTCAGTTTCTGATGTTTCCTGGTCCGTATATTATTTCACATTGTATGCCGGGCGTGAATGCCTGACATGCATCACAATTGAAAATAAAGCAAAACTTGCGAATTCCTAGCTCTCCCTCCAAATCAATTAGTTCTTGTTTTGTCCTCAGAAACTCTCCTTTTTTTTAAAGTCAAGGTGTATTGCAGGTTCCTCTTTGCAAGTTAGAATGTTATGCAGCATCATTTTTTATCTGATTAACACTTTGGTGATATGCCTTCGATTATGGTATTATCTGAAGCATTGTTCCAATTGGTCCCTGCGAGAGGTAACGCACTGATGAAACATGATTTCACAATGTCGCAAAACAATCTGGAGGTCCTCCACTTGGTGTTACACAGGTAGATGGGGCACATGAGGCTCATACACAGTCAGGTTTTAGGGAGAAGTAATTAAACGGTCGACAGTCAGAAATATCTGGAAAACAACCGGCCGATAATCAATGAATGCAAAACTTAACCAACAGAGCGTTAGTACTCTCAGTTTGGATTTATGCTGACTGGGGGCTGCATATTGATATGGACCAGGCAAAACGTCCTCAAAATATTTCAAGAATGTAGCCTAGACACAAACCATTTTTGTTACCTTAAAGACAGATGTGGAGCGGATATTCCAGGAGAGATACAGCTGGTCAAATCACTCGGCTTTAAGCAGCAAAGAGTTTATTTAAGCTCTACAGTTGAAGCTTGAACAAAAGGAAACTGAATTTAGAATAACTCAACCATTGAAAATCCACGAGGTGTCAAGTAAGGACTGCAGATGCTGGAGATGAGAGTCAAATTTAGAGTGGGTCAGGCAGCATCGGAGGAGCAGCAAAATCGACATTTCGGGCAGGAGCCCTGAATCAGGAAATGGATGAAGTTTCAGTTTTGAAATTCCAACTGACTCGACATAACTATTTATCTAAGCAGATGTTCCAATTCCCATTACATCGTGTAGACACGTTCTTTGGTAAAAGCCATCTTCAAACACACATACCGACAGGCTGGAGAGATTTCTGAGAGAGAAGCCAGTAAAGAATCATCTGCTGCAGCATGGAAACTTTAACATGTACTAGCTTCTGCTGCAGCTACCATCAGCTTCTATTCTACAACTAAAACAAACCAGAAAGAAAAACACCTGAAATGGGAGAACTCGCCAAACCCCTGCCTTTCTTAAAGTTGACAGTTTAGCATCACGGCCATTACGACTTCTTTTGAAAAAAAATCAATACACTTACACACACAGGAACCTGTACACTGGAGAAAAGCATGAACTTGTTCAAACATTGTACTTCCTTAATTAAACAAAATGTTTGTGGACAATTATCCAGTTATTCTGTGCCGGAGCATTCGGATCAGCTCACTTTGGAGTTAACAAATGGTTCTCAGTGCCATTGACAGGCTGATGTTGCAAACTGTTCTCCAGAACTAAGGGACCGGTGGAAAGTCATGAGGTTCACATTGTAGAAATGAGAGTGGGCGATTGGAATAGACTATCTGGGGAAGTTTGGAGATCTTTTGCATCAAAACAAAATACAAAGAGAGTAGTAATTGTTGTACAAAATAGACCCAGAATTACAAAAGGAAAATAAGTTCTCACTGAAATCAAATGTATATGAAAGAATGTACATACATTCAGTGGGTATTATTGAAGGGAACGTATCAAACTGCAGAAGTGAATCAAAGACTGAATTTGATATGATTAGTCCATTTGGAACGATGTCAGGGGAGGAACTATGTGTATACTGGTGACGGATCATCCTTTGAATGCACTGCTAATTGTATGGATAGTGAGGACAGGCGTTACAGTCAGGTGGGTTTGAGAGTGGTTATTCTCCAGAGATGCTGTCAGATGACCTGGACGTTTTCAGCAATTTGTTTTTTTTTCAGATCTCCAGCAGCTATGGCATTTTGTTTTAACCTTGGTTTGTCTTTTACAGAATGAGGAGAAGATAAGACGATAAGATGATAAAGCACAAATAGGCCATTCAGTCGGGTGAATTCGTTCCATAATACAATGAGATTATGTCTGATAATCAATAGAATGATTTGGAAATGAAGAGGTGCAACAGTACTTGGTGTCCTTGTCTCTGACAATAAATATGCAGGTGCAGAAGATACTGAAGAAAGCAAAAGAAATGCTGACTGCATAGCAAAAGCATTTGAGTAATGGCACAGGAATGTCTTTCTGCAATTGCTTTGGGCTTCAGTAAGACCACATCTGGACCATTCAGTGCAGTTTTGGTGTAATAATCTGATGAAACATGTTTTGTTGTTGCAGGGACTATAAAGCAAATTTATCTGGTTCACTCCTGGGATGGCAGGACTGAACGGTGAAGACAGTCAGGATTATATTCACTGGAATTTAGAGGAATGAGGGAGGATCTTATACACCTATAAAATTCCATGAAACTGTATGCAAAACGGTAAAATTCTCAGAGGACGAGTCAGTACATGAATAAGAAGGATGTTCCAAGGATGGGAAGTCCAGACACTGAGGTCACAGTCTTAGGACACAGAATTTTTCTTAAACTGTAATAAGGAGAAATTTCTTTACGAAAGGAGGAGAGAGCCTCTTTATTCCCTGTCACAGGAAGAGGTTGAGGCGATAACATTGAATGATTTCAAAAAGGATTTATTTTGTTCTGTGCAGTAAAGGTCAAAGGGTTTTGGAAGAAAGCAGAAAGGGGTACGGACGGCTTCTGATTGGCAGAATTTCAAAATAATCGCACTTGTAATCTCGTGAAATGCGATATGATCGAATGGATTGTGATGAATGACATAGAACAACTTAAAAGAATTGTAATTATTGCATGAAGCAGCGTGAAATATGAACAAAATCACGCTTTGTTTTGTCTCATAATGAAGTCAAATATAACACGAATTCAAATGGAAATCATGATTAATGTAATTTTGCTTACCCCTGAAAGAACAGGTACAACAATGACTTATCTAATCCATTCACTGTACAATCTACTCAGCATTCAGGACACAACAACTAGCGACAAAATCCTCCACGGCTCTAAACTACCTCGAGTAGAATTCTAGACATTTCTTGCAGGACGAAGGCATCAATTCTCACCTTACAGCAGCTCCCAATTAAACCAAGTTCCATCAGCACAGAGATTTCCAAAATGATGGACTGCTGGTGGAAACCCCTTAGAGCTGTTCAAGAGAATATAAATGGTGTGGTTCAGCCAGAGTCACCTTTCTCTGACCTTACAGTGGCAAACTTTTTCAAGTGGAGACTGGTAATTATCACTAATTCCTGGAAAGTAGGGGACCTTGTCGTACTCACAATATTTCTCTTCGTGTCCTCTTCCTCCCCGTTTTCCCTGAAGACACCAGGTTACTGTGTTGGAAGTTGTTGGATCACTCCAGCCGTGCCATCCAATATCCAATGTTTTTGTGATCATTTCAGGTGTTCTTCATTTGAAAAATAAAGACAATCCGTTCCTTTTGAAATCAAGAATCAAAGCCTTAACAAATGCGTTACGATTATGGTTCTAATACCCAGTTCCTTTCCAGATGCGCTGATTTCAGAGCATTCCTTAGACATTTCAACACTACAATCGATATCCCACTCAAAGTTCAAAAAATGAGATGTTCTGTTCCGAGCCCCATTTCAATGTATTTATGCTAGATTCTTCATATCATTTTAAGATCAGGAGCTTTATGACTCTTGCATTCTCCCATTTGCTCCAGAAAGGTCGTTCCAACCCAAGGTATCCTATCCCTCCAATCTCCTTCTGAATTCTCTCATGACCAAGTCCAAATATCAGACATCATTGTCTTCTGCCAAAATTCCAACATCTTGGGTCTTTGAGAATTGACTTGTCACTTGACAAAATCGACAAATGGCGGATGTTTCTTCGCATTGGGGAATCTGGGTGGAGAGGTAACTGCTTTCTGACTTTGAGTAGAAAATTTAAAACAGAGATCAGGAGAAATTTCTTCCTGAAACGGTCATGATTTTGTGGAATGTATGTTGGATGCTGGAACATTGAGTGATTTTAAGAATGCTGTTAGCAGATTGTCATTTAGTAATAGAAGAAACGATTATGGTTTTCTTAGTCCCTAAGGCGAAATGCAAAATACGGTGAGATGTTTACATAAATAGTTTTTATCAATAGTTTATTCTGAACTGCAGAACTGCAGTGGCTCCTTCCAGAAATGTATCGAACAAAGGTAAAAAAAAACATTGAATGAACACAGGAATGTTGAACGGACTTATTTTTCTTCTGGAGGGATATTGTGAGAAATGAAATGAATTTTTGGTACTTACAAACTTGAGCTGTCTTGCAACAAGACAGGCTGTTTTGCATCAAAATAATATATTTGGCTGAGAGAACAATATTCCAATAGAAACTTCGTTTTAAATCGATTTTGGTGCTGACAATGTGAGTTAAGATCTCCTAGTCTATACAGACATAAGTAAAATGTGTTTTATATGTCAACCATTGTAAATTATAACTGTATGTTGTATATGCTATCACTGCTGTCGATGAATACCATAGAAATCACGTTTAAAACAATCTTTCTGTTTGAAAATGAAAATGGCTGTAAAAAATGTTTTTATTTCATTTTTCACAGAATGCAGTAACTAAAAAGAGAAAGACTATGGTGAGACTAGAAATGTCGCACATTTGTAGGATCACTCTGGATGGGTTCGAAGGCCTGGATTCAACTCTGACTTTGTCCAGAGCAGTGACGTTGCACAAGTTGACTTAAAAGTCTAAAACTTGGTGATTTGCATCCTCCACTTGGACAAACATACTCTCCGTGCCTGGTAAAATTTAATCTGAGGCACTCAGGTCTTGAATGACCTCCTGAGAATTAAGAGTCGTGGAGCCTGAGAGAACTGGTCCTGATCCTCGGGGGATAATACAGCTCACTGTAAATGCTGCTCAGTTAAGCGAGATGTCAACTTGTTCGTTAGAAATAGCATGTTTCATGAGATCTGTTTACTGTTTCACTGGAGGATTGCCTTGTGTATAAGTTGAGTGTGTTTCAGTGCATTGACTCGTTTGGACTTTGTCTGCTTCCACCTGAAAATGCGAGTGCAGGCGCTTCCAATAGAAATTCTTTTTCCTGCTCTGGCCATTTTTGGAATTCCAGGTAAGTGATTAGAAGCCACTGTGACATTTTGCTTAACTGTTCTGTTTTAAGTTGAATCTTTGCAATTTGATATAGACTCCGAACTTAACACTTGCTTTCTGCTGAGTTTTCCTTTCTTTTAATTACCATTGATTTCGGTTTGAGTACAATTAGTCCTGACCTAGCTGACTGAATTGGAAACAACTGTGTTTGAAGTAACAAAATAAAATGGTAGAGGAGGTAAACAATTATTTTCCATCAGTCTTGCCGTTGGATGAAACTTTGAACATTCCAATAATACGAGGAGAGAGGTAGAGGGGGTAAGTCAGAAGAACATCATTAAAAGTTGAGTATTTCACGAATTGATATGGTTTATGGCAAATAACGCTTCTGCCTCTGAGGACTTACAACCTGGGATTCTGAAATAGGTAGGTGCAGAAATAATGTCTGCATTACTATTGTGGATAAGTTACACAGGCATGAAAAAGACTGTCAATGCATCACTCGTACTCAAAAGGAAGGACAGCAAAATGCGAGAAGGTAGATCAAATGAAAAAGTATTGGAAACTGGTAATTACGATGAGATAGCACAACATTCAGAAAATCTTAATGTCATCAAGTGGAATTTTACAGCCCATAGCAAACTGTATGGAAAGGCACATTTTGAGAGGGATACAAATGTTTTCAGACATATATTGATAGATTATATAAATGGGCAAAATCTTGCAAATGGTGTATAATGTGGGAAGATGTCAAGTTGTTCATATGAGAAGGGAGAAAGAAACAACAGAGTTTTATTTACATGTTGACGTGCATCAGGAAGCAGGTACACAAAGGGAAATGGGGCCTTCGGACATACCTAAAAAAAACAGAAAATGAGCAAACAGGAACACCTTGTGATCAGGAAGGCGTGTGGAATTCTGGCCTCTTATTTCAAGAGAGTTGGAGTACAACAGTAGGGATGTCTTACTGCAAGTTCCAAGCAGCTCTGAGAATAGATTTGGAACACTGTGAGCAATTTCGTTCAATAACAAAGGAAATCAATTTTCATGTGGCACAATTTGTGGGTGGCACGGTGGCACAGTGGTTAGCACTGCTGCCTCACGGCGGGTTCAATTCCCGCCTCAGGTGAATGACTGTGTGGAGTTTGCACATTCTCCATGTGTCTGCGTGAGTTTCCTCCGGGTGCTCTGGTTTCCTCCCACAGTCCAAAAGTGTGCAGGTTAGATGAGTTGGCCGCGCTAATTGGCCAGTAGTGTCAGTTAAGGGGAAAATGTAGGGGACTGGTTCTGGGTTGGTGCGCTTCAGCGGGTCGGTGTGGTTTTGTTGGGCTGAAGGACCTGTTACCACGTTATAAGTAATCTAATTCATACGAGGACAATTAGGATGATCATAGGTATGGAAAGACTGTCTTATGGTCGAAAATTCAACAGTTTCGGAGTCTACTGTTTAGAAGACTGAACAGTGATCCAATTGAGACGTATCAGATTCTTAAGGATATTGACAGGGTAAATGCTGAGACGATGTTCCACTCATGGGAGAGTGCTTTGGCTGTTTCTGCTTAAGCAGAAAATGGGATCATAAACAATTAGAACAGAAATTCTCGATCTCATTCTTGCATTCATTAAAATTAGTCTTCAATGGTGACAGTTTTTCTGCCTGGAAACCATAGCCTTCCACTCCTTTGTGTATCCAAATCTGTCTCTCTTAATCTTATACGCCAAGATCCCATTACCTTCAAGGGAACAGAATTGCACTCTCCAACCACTCTCTCAGAGAATAATACATTTCTTACCTCTGTTTGAAAAAGGCAACAGTTTATTTTGATACCGTGTCCCCTCGTCGTAATCACTGTAGTGGAAGGAAAATATCTTTTTTTGTGTTCCACTTTGTCTAGTCCCCACAAGATCTTATATGTTTCAATGTGATCACCTTATATTCTTCCAGACTCGAAGGAAGATGGGCATAACCTCACTTCAGCCAACAAAACCTTAATCGCAGGATGTGGCAAATGATCCTTCTCTGAGTGGCTTCTAAAATAATGATATTTATTTTCTTGAAATCAGGAGAGCAAATGGTGCAAAGTGATGAGCAATTGAAATACCAGTCCTGAAATTGCCCTTTGATTATTTCCGTAGCACAGACAATGTATTGCGAATGAGATTTCACTGTTTTCCATTCAAGTTCAAGGCTAGCATTGCCAGCAGCACATCAGTCTTGTGTAATCCAAGACCTTCTCGCTGCACATCTCTGTGCATTTTGATCCAACTCACGATTTGATTTTCTTTACAGCGAACCTGATGACAGTGTTGATTCTTTCCCAAGGGAAGTGCGGCCTTTCCAAAGGAATCACTCACTACATGATTGCCATGGTAACAGGCGATCTGATGGTCCTTGTCTTCAACGTGATTGTGAGCCAGATCTTCAAGCATCATTTCCCGGGCTCACTGCTGAACTACACCCCCGCCTGCCGACTCAGTGCCTTCCTGCAAGGGCTCAGCATCCAACTCTCCATCTGGTTTACCATCGCCTTCACCTTTGACCGCTTTGTAGCAATTTGCTGCAACAAATTGAAGGGGAGGTATTGCACTGAAAGAATGGCTAACGTGGTCATATTCATCGTAAGTTCTCTTACCATTCTGGTTAACATTCCCTTGTCTTTTCGCTATGAGCCCATTCAAGTTCTGAACAATGTACAGTGGGGCTGCCACACCGTCACTACTTACCTCACTTCACCAGTCTGGGCAGCTCACCGATGGCTCACCAACATCTCAAACATGTTCCTTCCTATTCCCCTGCTCCTGCTGTTGAATACTCTCACCGCTGCCCATATCCTCGCAGCCAGCAGGGTTCGTCGGGCTCTGAAGGACAGCAGAGGAGGTGCTGGAGAGATGGGTAGAGACCCCGAGCTGAAGAGCAGGAGGACCTCCATCATTCTGCTCTTCACCATCTCAGGCTGCTTCATGGTGCTGTCGGCCCCCATCACTGTTATCCACATCTGTGTCGGTGTTACTCAGATTGTGGCTTTCCAAGGTTCAAGCTCACTCTTTGTGGCAATCAGGGCAGCGTTCCTGCTGATGTGCACCAGCTCCTGTACAAACACTTGTATTTATGCACTGACCCAGAGGAGATTCAGAGAGCAGGTGAAGAACTTGCTAAAATCTCCTTCTGCTCTACTCAGAAAGTTATGAAAATTATTTATATTGATGGGCGAGTTGGTGGTTCAATGATAACCTCACTGGGCCAGCATTCTAAAATCCAAACTCATGTCCTGGGGACATAGTTTGAAATTCCACCGAGGCAAGTGATGAATTTTACATGCAAATAGCGCGAGCCTAATGTTGATTATGTAGCCATTCATGATTAACATGCGTGAAAATTAATTGTCTTCAAACATTGATTGTCTTTTCGGCAAGAAACTCTGACCGCTTTTAAGCATGTCCACCATATATGTGATGTACGGTTCACAGTCCTGTCTATCTCAGAGCATTAGGATTGAGTCTTAGCCATCCTCTGGGAAAATGCCAACCTTGGCAGGGATGCCCACATTCTCAAATGAAAAAATAAAATACGTCATTATTAATCTAGTGACTGATATTTCACTGTGTCTTTCGCGATGATACTACTGCCTCAACAGGGTTCTGTCGTCCTTGTAGATTTTTTTTAAAAGGGATTGTGAAAGGCAGAGGTTCTGATTTGTCTGTGTTGAGGCCACTTTGATTATGGCGAACAGATACTGCCTCAGGCAATAATAGGGAAAAAGGTCCTTTTCTCGCTAAAAAAAATCACTTGTTCAATGAAAGGGGAGTTGCCAGTTCTACCAGCTCAGAGTGGTTTTGTTCTAGTTTAGTTTTAGGTATCAGCACACAGGCAGGACAATTCTGATCAAAGAACATTGTGAGGAAAACAAAAGGTTTCCTTGATTCGACAGATGCCTCTCGCTAACATCTCTCCTGTAAGAACCTATAGTTTGAACTAAACGTTTCTTTTCCAAGGGCTGTTTTTATGGGGTTGTTGCAGAAAATTGGATCAGCTCCTTTCTTAAGTTGTGGGGTTGTCGTGTTGGTTCGGTTGTCCAATTATATTTCAATTTGCGTTTCATTCGGTGGTGAGTAAATAAATTGGTTTAGTTGAAGCCAAGTGGTTTGACCTGGAGCATCAAACCTGGAATATGAACCTTACATCTGCCTAAAACCACTGGAAGAGTTCGAGTATGGGCGAACTTCGTGAAATGTTTTGGGAGGTTCTAACCTGGTATCCTACACTTTTCATTCTGAATTGATTCAAACACATAGAGTGCTGAAGAGTTGGATCAAGTGTATAGAAACGATGGTTAGTAAGTGCGGAGGACTGGAGATCGATGTAAAGAGGAGATGGAAGTACTACTGGATGAAGTCACAACTGCATTGTGACACGTGTCCATCAAAACTACAGATCGCTTTTTCATAGGTACTGACGAAAGCAGCGTCCAGGCCAATATTAAACAGCGGCCTGAGTCTGTGACAAGGAGACTTCTTGACACAGTGACATTGAAGTATTGGCAATATATTTCCAAATCACGATGATATGTGGTTTGAATGGGCACCAGCGATGGTAGCACTCCATTGTGTATGCTGTCCTGTCCATTGACCCTGGATTATCTGTTGAATTGCATCTTATGTAGGGTACACAGAGGGATTGGACGGCAGAGGGATCGGATGTTAGAGGTATTAGATGGTGCGTCAATACTTTCCACTTATCAGCACAAGCCTGAAGGTTGGACGTGTCTTGCTACATATGAGCATATAGAGGAAGGGGGCATCTACTTTGGATCGATGTGAGTTAATACATTTATGTGATACAGACCAAGACAGGAATTGCAGGGTTAATGGTTGGGAACTGGTGAGTGTTTTCGAGCAGAGTGACCTCGCGAGGCAGGTGTATAGTTTCTTCAGGTGTTGCACATTGGTAGACGGGTGATGAAGAAGACATTCTGAATGCTTGCTTTCATTGGTGAGAAATTGTGTATAAAATTGGGACATCTTGTTGCGGCAGAGCAGATCATGATTACAGGTACATTTGGCGGACTGAATACAATTTCATTAGTCCAATTATAGGTAGGATGCAATTGAACTGTAATTTGCGTAGTGATCAATTGTCAATATATTCCTGAGATTGGATGGAAAGACCATGAGCAGCAGCTCGATATGTCGAGACAATTTTTCATCTTTGGATCATTGGGATGATCTCATAGAGGTTTATAAACTCGTGGCTGGGCACAGGTAAGGTGAATAGCCAAGGTCTTTTCCCCAGGATATGGAATTTTAAAGCATTGGGGTATAGATATTAGGATAAAAAGGGAAACATTTTAATGGGAACTGAGGGGTATATTTTTCACACAGAAGGTGATTTTCATATAGAACGAACACTCAGAGGAATTTTAGAGTTGAGTACAATTACATCAGTTTGCAAGACATTTGGACAGATGTGGATGCACAGATGTTTCAGCGTAATTTGAACAATTTGTTTTCATGGTCAAATGCACAGGGATGAAGATGACAGATGGATAAATGTGACTGCATCTACTTTAATAACAAAAACAGGAAGGCAGATTATTACCTGAATGACAATACAGTAGGAGGTTAGGAGGTGCAACAATTCATGGGTACGCATGTTCACCAATCTCTGAAAGTAAGCATGCAGGTGAAGAAGGTGAAGAAGAAAGCAAATAAATGTTTGGAAAGCAATAGCATTTGAGAAATGGAGAAGGGGAATCTTGTTGTGATTATTTCGGGTTTTGGTGAGACCACATCTGGGATATTAAGTGCAGATTTGGTCTCCTTATCTGATGAGAAAGTTATTGGCATTGAGGAAACATAACGAAAATTTACCAGACTGACTCCTGGGTTGGCAGGACTGACCTATGAAAATTGGATATTTTCACTGAAGTTAAGAAGAATGAAAGGATGTTATACCAATATAGTTCTCTAAAACTAACCTTAAAACTCAAGATTTCCAATAAGACTGAGCAGGGCAAGAGTACGAAGAGTGATCCGATTAAAAGAGAGTTATGAACCTGTGGTCATACTCTGAGCACTTAGGGCTGAGATGAAGAGAGGTTCCTTCACAGAGAGTGGTGAGCCTCCACAACTTTCTGCCTTAGGAAGAGGGTGAGACTAAAATATTGAGTGTTTTCAAGAACGAGTTTATTTTATTCTGAGGGTGAAGGGTTCAAAGGGTGTCAGGAGAAAGATGTACTTAGTTGGATGAAAGTCTGAATCCCAGAATTCAAAATAATCATAAACTAATCTGGAGAACTCCAGTGTCATCGAATGTTACAAATGAAACAGATATTAAAAAAATCAAAATATTTGAAGTTACTGAAGAGCACAATGTGAAATGAATAAAATCATAATGAAACTAAAATCCAACATGAATTCACATGGAAATCGTGCTCAACATTATTATGTTTTCACATGAAAGAACAGGTAAGCAATAATTGACCTGAAACATTAATCAGACATCGCTGCCAGACAGGCCACCAGCATGAGGCACACAACTTTTAAGTGACAAAAACCTGCTCAATTTCGTCCAGTACAATATAAGTTTCTTTCTTTGAGGATTCAGCCACAAATCTTCATTTTAAGGCAGCTCCCAAACAAGTCAGTTTCAAATGCAGCAAACAGTCGCAGTTTTTTTTTCAAAATGATGGACTGCTGTGCAGCCTCCTCAGCACTGTTCACGAGAATCTTACTCTTATTTTTCCACAAGAGTCACTTTTATCTGATACCTAAGTAACAGCCCTGTATAATGAATGCTCGTCAAATCAACAAGTTCCCTTTAAACACCGGAACAGTGACAATCGCCATATTGCTTCTCGTCTCTGCTTCTTCATCTTCTTGACAGCAGATTCCAGGTCATTCCTTTTTCAGTTATGGGATCACTCCTGGACTGTACCATCCCATGTCTGATATTTTCCAATCATTTCAGGTGCTCTTGATCTGAGAAATGAAGAAAGTCGACTTCCTTGAAATTAAAGACACAAAACCTTCATTCTACTAAATCGTTTTATCAGTGGGTGGGGAAGAATGTGCCTTGTATAACACTCTTATAATTAAATATTCATTTCCTTTCTAGATTCGCTTTTACCTGAGGATTACTTCGAATTTCCAGCACTTCAATAAGTGCCCCAATGAAAGTCCAACAATGAGCTTTTGTGTGTCTACCATTATTTCAACTGACGTGTTATTTTCTTCATATCATTCTAAGTTCAGGGCTTTCAGAATTATGGCTTTTGCATGCTTCCATTTGTTCCCTAAAACTAGTTCGATCCCCTTATATTCGATCTCTCAAATCTCTTTATGAATTCCCACGTCTAAGTCCCCACTTGCAACAGACAGCGTGTGATATCGTAGGTATCTGCCAAAGCTGTTACATCTTTGATCTTTGATAGTTGATTTGATAATTGACAAAAGAGACATCGTGAGGATGTTTCCTTTCTGTCGGGCAATGTAGAAGGAGAGTGCATTTGATTAAGTGACAGCAGATGAGCGAAATTTCTCTCCCGCAAAGGGTCATAAATCTGTGGAATATGAGTTAGATCCTGGGGCACTGAGTAAATTGAAGTAGATGGGAGATAGATTTTCTTCATTAATAATGGGATAAAGGGCCACAGGTTTAGTGGTACCTGAGATGAAACACATAATTCTGTGAAATGTTGACATGAATGGATTTTTTCAGAAGTTCTAAATTCGAGCACGGTGGAGACTCCTTCCGGAAATTTAATAAAAAATGTGTTTTCTCAAATTGGATTGACTACAGGAATCTTTGAGGGACTTCTATATCGTTGAGGGAGATCTTGTGGGAAAATAGTATACATTTTCGTAAACTGTCTTGTCTCTCAGTAGAATTAGAACCAAAGAAATCATGTTGTGAATATCTTTCTGACAGCAAATGACAATGGCTCTTAAGAATGCTTCTTCATTTTTCGCTGAATTCAGTAACTATGGGAGTAAGAGAAGGATGAGATTGGAAAGATGCAACTTGAAGGCTCATGTGACCCAGTTGTTAGATTCCGCTCTCTGGGCTAAAATACCTCAGTTTAACGGTTACATTCTCCAGAACAGTCTGATTGCACAGTGTGATGTAAAATGGTGATCGTTGACCACTTGAATCTACCTCTTGGATTACCATATGTTCCATACGCCTTTAAGTTCAGGTCGAGGCAATCAGGTCTCTAGTCATCATTTCGAAAATCAGAGTTCTAACTCCTGACAGACACTGACTTTGTTTCTGTGGGGATCACATAGCTTACTGTAAATGCTTCTCGAGGACAGGAGGCAGACAGTTATACAGTCATGGAGATGCACAGCACGGAATCAGACTCTATGTCTTAGACAGTAATGAGAAGATTTGTAGATCAGGTTGAGGCCCTGGGCATAGACTTGCTCAGTTACCTGGAAGGTTCATTTACAGACGTTTTGTCACAATACTAGGTAACGTGTTCAGTGAAACTCCAGCTTTCTGATTATACGTTTGGGTTTCCTTGGGTCAGTGATGTTATTTCCCGTGGTGGCGTCATTTCATATGATGATGTCATTTCCTGTTCTTTTTCTCAGGGGCTGGGAAATAGGGTCCATCTAGGAATGGCAGTTTATTGTTGTTTTCCTCCTCTTTAGTGACTTTATGCCAGTCAGTGTATTATTGCTGGTCTTGAAGGTTCCCTCTAAATTGGTGCATTTACTGATGACAAAGGTGTCACCCATTTTGCGGTTCCAAAGTTTTGGTTGGATGGTTGGCAGAGCTGTTTGTTCAAGTCTCTGCATTGCTGCCTCTGCCTCCGCCTCCACCCCCACTCCGGCCTATATTGGAGATCCCATGGGCATGCCGTTGGTTTGTCTGTAGATTTTGTTTTTGTAAGTGAAGTGCGTGGTAAGGAGATGTCCAGTAGCTCGATAATACTGTCATTGCTGATGAAGTCAGTGGTGTTTGGTGTATGTGTTTTTGAGTCTTCTGATTGTGTAGTCAGTGTTTCATTGGGCAAGTTGATTTAGTGGACGCTGCCAGAATTCATAAATTCACACATGGATATGTTGGACCAAAGGGCCTGTTTCCATTCTGTACATCTCCGTGGGTCTACTTTGGCCTCCACTGCACCAATTCTCTCATTTACCACTCCTGCACAAATCCAGGTGGTGCACCAACTCTCCCTTCGAGTATATTCCTGCTACAGTTCTCACACTTCGAATTTAAAGGCACCTACATGAATTCTCTAATCATTGAAGTCCTGCATCTATTCCTTCCACTTAGTTGTTCCCTGATACACTTCTCCAGCATCTGCAGTCCTCACTTTCTCCAAGATGATTTTAACCTACTGTGAATCCTCTTACGAGAATGTCTTCCTTGAAGAAGCTCTTTGCTTCCCTCTACAAGGATTTCAGTGAGTCCTTCTCTCATTGCACACCCCAGGTCATCTCCTCTGCCCAGAGGCTCTTCAGCCACGTTACATGCAGGTCCTTGGACCCCTCCATCGCCAGATCATAGCAACACGACGACTGGAGGAAGACCGCCTCATCTTCCATCTCGGAACCCTCCAACCACAAGGGATGAACTCAGATTTCTCCATTTTCCTCATTCCACTCCCCTCACCTTGTCTCAGTCCCAACCCTCGAACCCAGCACCACCTTCCTAACCTGCAATCTTCTTTCTGACCTCTCTGCCCCTACAACCACTCCGGCCTATCACCCTCAACTTACCACCCTCACCTTAATCTCCTTCCACCTGTTGAATTTGCAATGTCCCTCCCCCAAGTCGCTCCTCCCTACCTTTCATCTTAGCCTGGTTGGCACACTTTCCTCATTCCTGCAGAAGGGCTCGTGGCTGAAACGTCGATTCTCCTGCTCCTTGGATGCTGCCTGACCTGCTGCGCTTTTCCAGCAACACATTTTCCGTCCTGATACACTTCCTCACATTAAAGGTGCACTGCTAATTTTTAAAAATTTAGTGGTGCACTGAAGTGCATCTCCAATTTTTATTGATTCCCTGCCCTTTTCGCCAATTTATACATGCTGTGCTCCAATTCTCGAATATATTGATTCTCAATATATTTCCAAATTTCAAATATAATAGTCCTGTGCACGAATCCTCCCATTATCTGATGCCCACCAATTCTCCTAATATTCATACTCCAATGTGAATTCTTCCATTTACTGATGCGCTCACCCTGTTCTACCATCTGGGATGCCCTACTCCAATTCTCCCACTTACTGGTTCCATCCCTCAGTTTTGTTTTTTTTAGTTCCACTGTGCACCAGTTCTTCCTTTTAGCACTTCTCTGCAACAAATCTCCCATTTAGTGGTCTGCTGCCAGAATGATCTAATCTTGGCGATCCCTGTATCAGTACTTCAAATTACCGATCCTGAACATATCCTCCGTTTTCTGGTGAACTGCAGCAACTCTCCCATTTTGTATTACACTGCATTGAATCTCCACCACTAATAATTTGCAATATTTGCTCTATTTACTGATTCACTGCCCGTGTTCCACACTTTGCTCCAATTCTCGACGTTATCAGCACCCTGCAGCTTATCTCTCATTAACTGATGTCTGCACCAATTCCTCAATTCGGTGTTGCTTAGCAGCATTTCCACCAATTTTGAAATGTTGTGTGCCAATTCTCTAATATTCTCCAACATTGAGTGGAGAACTTGTTCAGGACATCAGTAAAAGGGAAAATGGAGCTTAACAAGCACTGAATTGGAGAATTGATGCGAGGCATCAGTACATGAGAGCCCTGATTCAGGGTGCTGATAACTTCAGGAATTGGAGAAAATGGGAGAATATGGGCAGTGAATTAGTAACTCGGACAAATGTTGAAAAGGATTCGTGGTGGCGATTCAATACAGTGCACCATGAAATGGGACAGTTGGTGCAGTTCACCACTAAAGGGAGGATATGTGCAGGATCAGTAATTTGGAGATTTGATGGAGGGAAAATTGGAGAATTCTGGCATCGAGTCAGTAATTTGGAGAATTATTGCAGAGAAATATGAAATAAAAGAACTGATACACAGTAGAACTGAATTAGAGAATTTGAGCATAGCATCAGAAAGTGGGACAACGAGAGTAGGGAGCGTCAAAGTGGTAGAATTGGGCTAACGTATCAGTAAATGGAAGAATCAGTACAGAGCTATGTGGAAACGCAAGAAATGGTGCACATTAATAAATGTGAGATTTGATGCACAATGACATTACATTTGAAAATTACATTAATTTCTAGTTGGAAGTACTGGGGTAGGATAACACTCAAGGGGAGAGTTGGTGCAGTATCCGGATTTGTGCAGACTTGGTAAATGTGAGAATTGATGGAGGGAAGCGAAGCCCTAAATAGAGAATATCTTAGCGAATTGGAGCACAGCAAGTCTAAACTGGAGAATAGGGCGAGTGAGTAAAAAAACGGCAGAACATTTGCAAGCATCAGTAAATTGGAGACACAGTTCAGTGCATCACGAAATGAAAAAAGGATTCAGTAGGGCACTCATACGTGGAATTAGTGTATCGGAGAATAACGAAATGCAAGGAGTAGATGCAAAGCATCAATACTTGGAGAATTCATACAGGCGACATTTAATTCTAAGAGGGAGAACTAGGGCAGGATAATACTCAAAGGGAGAGTTGGTCCATTTCCCGCATTTATGCAGGATTTGTAAATGGGGGACTTGGTGTTGCGAGCAAGCCCTAAATCGAGCCATGGAGACGTTCAGCATGGAAACAAACCATGGATCGGTATTTCTGGAGATTTGGTGCAGAAATTTCAAAGATTGGACAATTCCAGCAGCAGACCACTAGATAGGAGAATTGTTTTAGAGAAATTCGAAATTGAAGAACTGGTGCACAGTTCAACAAAATTGGAGAACTGAGACTTGGCACCAGTAAATTAGAGAATTATAATAGGGTACCTCTGAATCGTAGAATCGGGCTCTGGCATCAGAAAATGGAAGAATTCATCTAAGGTTATGAGTAAATTGAAGATTTGGTGGGAATCAATAAGTGGGAGATTCCGGGCACAGTGTCATTACAATACAAAATGAGTGTGAGTGTCAATATATTAGAGAATTGGTGTATAATATGACTAAATTAGGGAATTGGGGCAGGGAACCGATAAAAAGGAAAAATGTTGCCAGCATCAGTAAATGAGAGATTCAGTTCAGTTCACCAATAAATTTTTTTAAAAAATCAGCAGTGCAGTCGTAAGAGGAATACATGCATCAGGGAACAGCTAAATGGAAGGAATTGATGCAGGGCATCAATAATTGGAGAATTCTTGGAGGAGACATTACATTCTAATGGGGAGAATTGGTGCACAATAAGACTCAAAGGGAGAATTGGTGCATTCCCGGGATTTATGCAGGATTGGTAAATGGAAGAATTTAGACAGGGAAGCTGATCCCTAAATCAACCATAGAGACGTACAGCACAGAAATAGGCACTTTGGTCCAACGTGTCCATGTCTAAATTTAAGAATTCTGGCTGCGCTCTACAAAATTGGAGATAATGGGAGAATTGGTGCAGTGCAGATCTAAGTTTGAGATTTGAGACAGTGTAGCTCTAAATCAGAGAATGGAGGCCACACCATACTGGATGGGCGAATCCGAGAGGGCACGCCTAAATTGGGAGAGGATATCAGTTCATCTTAGATTTGGTATAGGGCAACACTGAGTGGCAAAGGTGTTCAGGACACCAGTAATTGGGGAAATGGTGCTGGGCAACACTGAATTGAAGAATTAGTGCAGGGCATCAGCAAATGAGAAACCTTGTTCAGGAGTAATAAATTCGAGAAATGGAGCAAATGGGAGAACATGGGAAGCAGTAACTAGGACAAATGTTGCAAAGGATTAGTGGTGGAGAGTCAAAGCTGTACACTGTGAAATGGAGAGTTGGATCAGTTCACCAATAAAGGGAGGATATGTGCAGGATCAGGAATTTTGGAGATTTGATGCAGGGATTGCCAAGATTAGAGAATTCCGGCTACAGACCACTAAATAGGAGAATTGTTGAAGAAAAATTCTAAATGGAGGAACTAAATTAGGGATCTGAGGTATGGTAGCAGAAAATGGGAGAATTAGTGAAGGGAACCTCCAAATGGTGGAAGCGGGCTTGGATATCAGTAAATGGAAGAATTTGTCCAGGTGTATGAGCAAATGAGAGACTTTTTGAAAATCAATAAATGGGAGATTCTGAGCAGAGTGAAATCACAACAGAAAGTTGATGGGAGTGCAATGTATTAGAGAATTTGAGCACAGCTTGTCCATATTGGGAAATTGGGATAGGGAATCATTAAAAAGGCGAAATGTTGCAAGCATCAGTAAATTGAAGATTCAGTTAAGTGCACCACTAAATGAAAATAAGATCAGCAGAGCAGCCATACGTGGAGGTGTATCAGGGAACAACTAAATGGAAGGAATTGATGCAGGGCATCAATAATTGGAGAATTCATGCAGGATCCGTTAAATTCCAAGTAGGAGAGCCTGGGCATGATCATATTCAAAGGGAGAAATAGTCTAAATCCCGGTTTTGTATAGGATTGGTAAATGGAGGAATTGCTGAAAATGTGTTGCTGGTTAAAGCACAGCAGGTAATGCAGCATCCAAGGAACAGGAAATTCGATATTTCGGGCCAGAGCCCTTCATCAGCCCTTCCTACTAAATGGAGGAATTGGTACAGTGAGGCTGAGCCCAAAATACAGCTACCGAGATGTACAGCACAGAAACAGACCCTTCCAGCCAACTTGTCCAAGCCTAACGTTAAGAATTCTACTTGCACGCCATTAAATTGGAGATAATGGGAGAATCTGTGCAAGTCAGCACTAATTGGGTGATATGGGGCAATGTAGCACTAAATGGGAGAATTGGAACAGGAAAATACAGGATGGCAGAATTAGTGTAGGGCACCCCTAAATTATGCAAAGATATCAGTCAATATGAGTATTGGTATAGGGCAGCACTGAGTGGAGATCTTGTTCAGGACGTCAGTTATTGGGGGAAATGGTGCTGAGCAACACTGAATTAAAGACTTGGTGCAGGGCATCAGTAAAAGAGAAACCTGGTGCAGGTTACTGATAACTTCGAGAATTGGAGGCAATGGGACCACACCAACAGTGAATCAGTAAATTGGACAAATGTTGCAAAGTATTATTGGTGGAGATACAATATAGTGGACCAAGAAATGGGAAAGTTCCTGCAGTTCACCACGAAAGGGAAGATATGTGCAGGATTGGTAATTTGGCGATTTGATGCAGGGATTGCCAATATTTGAGAATTTTGGCAGCAGACCATTAATGGGAGAATTGTCGCAGAAAAAAAAACTAAACAGAAAAAACTGGTGCACAGTGAAATTATATTCGAGAACTGAGGCATGGCATTAGTAAATGAGAGAATTTGAGTAGGCACCCCTAAATGATAGAATCAGTCTCGGGCTCCAGTGAATTGAAGAATTAGTACAAAGGTAGATTTGATGCAGGGATCGCCAAAATTAGAGAATTCTGGCCGTGGATCACTAAATTGTGGAATCATTGCAAGGAAGTACAGCATAGAAGAAATGTGCATTGGTGTGTCCAAATGTGAGAATTTAGAAAAGAATATCAGATAATGTGAGAATCTGTGCAGTTTAGCTCGAAATGGGAGAACTTAGTGCAGTGTAGCTCTCAATGGCAGATTTGGTGCAGTGAAGCACTAAGTGGGACTTTGGGGCACCACATTACTGGATGGGAGAATTAGAGTAGGACACCCCTAAATTGGGAGAGGGCATCAACGAACATGAGGATTGGTGTTCAGGCAACACTGAGTGGAGAACTTGTCCAGGACATCAGCATTGGTGTTGTCCAGTATCAGTATTGTCCAGAAAATGGTGCAGAGCAACAATAAGTTGAAGAACTGTTGCGGGGAATTCGTAAAGTAGAGAGTTAGTGCAAAGCCCTAATAACTTCAAGAAATGGAGCAAATGGGAGAACGCTCGAATAAGTAAATAGGACAAATGTTGCTAAGGTTTAGTGGTACAGAGTCAATAAAGTGCACCACAAAATGGGTTTAAGTAAATGGGAAATTTGGTGGGAATCAGTAAATGGGAGATTGGGTGCACAGTACCATTACATTATACAATTTATGGGAGTGCCAATATATTACAGAATTGGAGAACAAAATTTCTAAGTTGGGGGATAGGACAAGGAAACCAATAATAAAAAAAAAGAAATGATGGAGGCATCAGTAATTTGGAGATTCAGTTCAATGCACCCCTAAATGAAGAAAATTCATCATGGCACCAGTACCTGGAAGAAGGATATTGGGGAATGACTAAATGGTAGGAAATGATGCAGGCCATCAATAATCAGAGAAATCATGCAGGTACCCTTAAAGTCTAAGTTGGAGAACTGGGGCAGGATAATGCTCAAAGGGAGAGGTGGTCCATTTTCCGGATTTGTGCAGGATTGTCAAATGGGAGACGCAGTGCAGTGGAGCCATGAATAGAGCCATAGAGATGGACAGTACAGAAACATACATTTGGGTCCATCTTGCCTCAAGTTAAGAATGCTGGCAGCGCTCCACTAAATTGGAGAATCATTGCAAGTAACTACTAAATGGAAGAATTGAGCATGGGATAATCGATATATGATAAGTAAGAGCAGGGCATCAGATAATGGGCGAATTGGTGCAGTGTATCACTAAGTAGGAGAATTAGAGCAACACAATAGAGGTTGGCAGAATTTGAATAGGGCACTCTTAATTTGGGCAATGGCAACAGTCAAAATGAGGGCAACACTGAGTGGAATTAGCGAATTCTTACAGCAGTCCACTGAATTGGAGAATCATTGCAAGGAAGTAATGAATGGAATAATTGCGCTAGGGCTGATCTAAGTACGAGAATTTCGAGCAGGGCATCAGATAATGGGAGAATATGTGCAGTTTAGATGTAAATGCGATATTTGGGGCAGTGTAGCAAGAGTTAGAGCAGGACAATACAGGATACAGAATTAGAGTAGGGCAACCCTAAATTTGGCGAGGCCATCAGTCAAATTAAGGATTGGTGAAGAGCACCACTGAGTGGAGAACTTGTTCAGGACATCAGGAATTGATTGAAATGGGGGGTAAGGAACACTGAATTGAAGAATTGGTGCGGGGCATCAGTAAATGTGAAACTTGGTGCAGAGTGCTGATAACTTCAAGAATTGATGCAAATGGGAGAACACGGGCAGTGAAATAGTAAATAGGAAAATGTCACAAAGGATTAGTGGTGGAAATTCAATACAGTGCACCATGAAATGGAAGATTTGTTACAGCTCACTACTCAAGGCAGATATGTACAGGATGGTAATTCTGGAAATTTGATGCGGGGATTTCCAAGATTAGAGAATTGTAACAGAGAATTACTAAATGGAAAAACTGGTGTGCAGTGGAACTATATTAGCCATGGCATGAGTAAATGTTAAACTTGGAGTAGGGCACTGCTAAATGGGAGAGTCGGTCTAGAGCGCTAGTAAATGGAAGAATTAGTACAGGGGTTTGAGGAAATTGGAAAATTGGTGGAAATCTGTAAATGGGAAATTCGGTGCACAGTGTCATTACTTTAGATAATTGGTGTAAGTGTCAATATAACAGAGATTTGGAGCAAAGCATCTCTAAATTGGGGAATAGGGACAGGGAATCAATGAAAAGAAGACATGTTGCAAGCATCAGTAAATTGGAAATTCAGTTCCAAACACAACTGGAATTTGAGACAGAGCGTCAGATAATGGGAGAATTGGTGCAGTGTAGCATCAAATGGGAAAATTTGGCAAAGGCTTAACTAAATATGAGAATTTGGAACAGGATATCAGATAATGGGAGAATTGGTGCAGTATTGCGCTAAATGAGAAAATTGGGGCGGGACAGTTCTGGATGGAAAAATTAGAGTAGTGCCAACCTGAATTGGGAGAGAGAATCATTCAATATGACGGTTGACTTCGGAAACACTGATTGGTGAACTTGTTCAGGACGTCAGTAATGGAAGATTTACTATAGAGGTATGAATGAAAGGGAAAATAGCTGGGAGTCAATCCATGGGAGATTCAGTACACTGTACCATTACATTATACAATTGGTGGGAGTGCCAATAAATTACACAACTGGAGAAAAACATTTCTAAATTGGTGAATAGGAGCAGAGAACCCGTAAAAAGATGAAATTTTGCAAGCATCTGTAAATTGGAAATTCAGTTCATTGCACCACTAAATAAAAATAATTTAGCAGGTCACTAGTCCTTGGAAGAAGTGTTTCAGGGAACAACTAAATGGAAGAAAATGATGGAGGACATTAATAATTGGAGAATTCATGCAAGAGCCATTAAATCTAAGTGAGAGAACTGTGGCAGGATAGTACTCAAAGAGAGAATTAGAGCATTTTCCGGATTACTGCAGGATTTCCAAATGTGAGAATTGCTGCAGCAGAGTCATGAATAGAGCCATAGAGGTTTACAGTGCAGAAACAACGTGCCCAAATTTAAGAATACTGGCAGTGCTCCACTAAATTGGAGAATCGTTGCAATGGAAGAATTGGCCAAGGGCCTACCGAAAGGTGAGAATTTGAAACAGGGCAACAGATAATGGAAGAATTTGTGACACTCAAAGGAAGAAATGGAGCAGGACAATTCTGGATTGGAGAAATAGATCAGGGCACCCCTAAATTGGGCGAGGGCATCAGTCAATTTGAAGATTAGTGTTGTGCAACACTGAGAGGAGAACTTGTTCAGGACATTTGTAAATGGGGTAATGGAATTAGCAACTCTAATTTGGAGAATTGGTGCAGAGCATCAGTAAATGTGAGACTTGAAGGCTGGTGATAACTTTGAGATATGGTGCAAATAGGAGAGCACGGGCAGAGGATCAGTAAATATGACAAATGTTGTGAAGCATTAGTCGTGGAGAATCAGTAAAGGCACTGCTAAGAAGGAGAGATTTTTGCAGGACAGTCAAATGGCAGAGTTGATGCAACAAAGCCTTGATTAGAGCCATAGAGATGTACATCGCAAAAACAGACCTGTCGATCAAACTTGCCTACATTTAAGGATTTTGGCAGCGCTCCAGTAAATTGGAGATTCATTGCAAGTAACAAGGAAATCTAAGAACTGTGCAAGGGCTTATCTAAATATGAGAATTTGGAGCATTGGCATCAGATAATGGGAAAGGTTCTGCACTTTAAATCAAAATGCGAGACTTGCGGCTATGTAGCAGTGAATGGGAGAATTGAAGCTGGCCAGTACACAATGGCAGAATTAGAGGAAGGAACGCCTAAATTGTGCAAGAGTATCATTCAATATGAGGGCAACACTGAGTGGAGAACTTGTTCAGGACTAAAAGTAATTGACGGAAATGGGGGGTAAAGAACACTGAATTGAAGAATTGTTGCGGGGCATAAGTAAATGAGAACCCTAGTGCATGGTGCTGATAACTTCGAGAATTGGAGCAAATGGGAGATCACAGGCATTGAATCAGTGAATAGGGCAAATGCTGCAAAGGATTAGTGGTGGATATTCAATACAATGCACCACGAAATGGGAGAATTCCTGCAGTTCACCACTAATCAGAGGATATGTGTAGGACTGGACATTTGGAGATTCGATGCGGGGTTTGCCAAGATTAGAGAATTGTTGCAGAAAAGTACTAGATGTAAAAACCGATGCGCAGTGGAGCTATATTAGAGAATTGATGCATGGCACAAGTAAATGGGAAACTTGGAGTAGGGCACCCCTAAATGGTAGAATCAGTCTCAGGTATCAATATATGAGGAAATTGGAAAATTAGTCGGAATCAGTAAATGGGAGATTCGGTGCGCAGTGCCATTACATTAGAACATTGGTGGGAGAGCAAATATATTAGAGACTTGCAGCAGAGCATGTCTAAATTGGGAAATACTGGCAGGATTCAATAAAATGAAGAAATGTTGCAAGCTTCAGAAAATTGGAGAGTCAGTTCCGTGCACCACTGGAATTTGAAAGAGAGCATCAGATAATGGGAGACTTAGTGTAGTACAGCACTAAATGAGAAAACTGGTGCACGACTATTCTGGACGGGTGAATTAGAGGAGGGCACCCCTAAATTAGGTGAGCGAACCGGCCAATGTGATGGTTGGCTTGGGCAATACTGTGTGGAAAACTTTATCAGGACGTCCGTAATTCAAGAACTAGTATAAGGGTACGAGTGAATGGAAAGTTTAATTTAATCAATAATTGGGACATTTGGTGCACAGTGCCATTATATTACACAATTGGTGGGAGTGCTAACATATCACACAATTGGAGCAGAGCATTTCTAAATTGGGGATAGTGCCAGGGAATAAGTAAAAAGAAGAAATGTTGCAAACATCAGAGAATTGGAGATTCAGTTCAGTGCACCACTAAAGGAAAACAATTCAGCAGGGCACCAGCACTTGGAAGAAATGTCTCTGGAAAAACTAAATGGAAGGAAATGCAAGTCATCAATAATTAGAGAATTCATGCAGGTGCCATTAAACTCTAAATGGGAAAACTGGGGCAAGGTAATAATCAAAGGGAGAGTTGTTCCATTTCCTGGATTTGTTCAGGATTGTCAAATGGGAGAATTGGTGCAGGGGAGACCTGAATAGAGCCATAGTGATGTACCAAACAGAAACATAAACTTCAGTCCAACTTGCCTAAATTTAAGAATGCTGGCAGCGCTCCACTCAATTGGAGAGTCATTGCAAGAAACTACCAAATGGAAGAATTAGGCAACGGATTATCTAAATATGAGAATTTGGGACAGATCATCAAATAATGTGGAAAATTGTTCAGTTTAGATCTAAATGCAGGGCAGTTCGAAATGGGAGAACTGGGCAAAGGCTTAACTAAATGTGAGAATTTGGAACAGCAAATCAGATAATGGGAGAATTGATACAGTATAGCACTAAATTAGAGAATTGGGACAGGACTGTGTTGGGAGAATTAGAGTAGTGCACTCCTAAATTGGGTGAGCGAATCAGACAATATGATGGTTCACCTGGGCAAATTTGAGTGGAAGACTTGTTCAGAACATCAGTAATGGAAGAATTTGTATTGAGGGTATGAGTAAATGAGAAATTTGGTGGGTATCAATAAATGGGTGATTCGGTCCACAGTGTCATTACATTATAAAATATGTGGGTGTGCCAAACTGTTAGAGAATTGGAGCAGAGCATTTATAAATTTGGTGTGTGGGATGGGGGTGGGGGGTGGGGCGCGGGGTGGAGGCAGAAGCTGCGAACCAGTGAAAAGAAGAAATATTGCAAGCCTAAATAAATTGGAGATTCAGTGCACCATTCAATGAAAACAATTCAGCAGGGCACCAGTGCTTGGAAGGAGTGTCTCAGGGAACAACTAAATGGAAGGACATGATGCCAGGCATCAATAATTGGCGAATTTATGTGGGTACCATAAAGGTGGAGTACTGGGGCACGATTCAACTCACCAGTAAATGAACAAAATACGTATCAGTGAACAAGTAAATTAGAGACTTGATATAGAGCTTCAATAATTGGGAATTGGTGCCAGTGCCAGTAAATTAGAGAATTGGTTCACAACGTTTGGGAGCTGGAGCAGTATGATACTTTATAGGTGAGTTGACGACGAAAAAAAAGGATTTGTGAAATGGCAGAATTTATGCAGTGTAGGACTTAATGGGAGATTTGGGGCAGTGTCACATTAAACGGGAGACTTGTGGCAGTGTCACCCTAAGTGGGAGAATTGAGGTCATGCAGAGCTTAATGGGAGAATTGGGACCGTGTGGATCAGAATGGCCGAATAGATGCAGTTCAGCTGTAAATGAGAGCATCTAGGCAGAGTATCACTTAATTGGATGAATTGAACAGTGTAGCACTGAATGGGAGAATTGGGGCAGAATCGCATTAAATGGCAGAATTGGGGCAGTGTCGCACAAATTCACTAAGTTGGGATAATCTGTTGGGCTTTCAGCGGTGTTAAGTTATTCTGTATTCTGTTCTCTTTTCTTTGTGTTTCATTCGGTAATTTTATAAATAAATTCTGCAGTGTTCAAAACTAAGTGGCTCGACCTGCTGTATCCCTTCTGGAATATCTGTGTTACACCGATTTAAAACAACTAGCAAAGTTTGTGTCTGAGCTACTGTCGTGAAATGTTTTGAGTAGGTCTGGCCTAGACACTGTATTATGATCACTATTTCCCAAAGGATCATCCTTTATGTGATTGATAATTCATATTGCTGCATTATTCAATACTGCAACTGGAAAAAACTTCCCTTGTCACCCTTGTCCCACAAAGTACACGTTTCTGGGTAGGTTTCCACTACTAGCTCTGCTCATCTCATTGGTCCTGCTGATATCCTTCTAAAGTTTAAGGCCATGCTCCTCAGTCAAACCAAGAATTGGAACATCATACATTGGACGAATGTGCAGGAGAATAGGAGGTTCAGTCAGCAATCAGTGCAGAGTCAAATCTCTAATTTCAAAATTCTGTGCAATCAATTGGACAAAATATTGATTCATCATTATCCAGCAGCCTCAGCATTTCCATCACTCCCTGCTCACCAGAGTGAGGTGAGAACTGGAGATGTTACTTGGCAATTGAGCTTTGCTCAGTCCCTTTCACAATTGTACCGAATCTGAAGCATACATAGAGTCATAGAGGCAAATACAATCTTTGGTCCAACATGTCCATGTTGATAGAGTTTCATAAACTGAACTCGTCCCACGGGCATGCGTATGGCCCATGTCCTGTAAACATTTCATATTCACATACCAGTCCAAACATCTCTCAAATGGTTGTAATCGTACTCACCTCTTCCACGTCCTTGAACAGCTCGTTCTCTCTGCACACCACCCTCAGATCCCCCCACTCATCTTAAACCTGAAACCTCTAAATTTGACTCCCATATCTGGGAAGAAGGACTTGGCTACCTACGCACCTCATTACCTTATCTACGTGCCTCATGATTTTATAAACCTCTACACGCTTGAGGGAAAAAAATCTTCCACGCCTATCCAGCATCTCCTCATAAATCATACCCTCTAGTCTTGGTACCATTCTTGCAAATCTTTCCTGTACCATTTTCAGTTTAATGACATACAATTCTTCTCACCCTTCCATTAGTACTACGTAGTCTCCAAATGCAGCCTTGCCAATATCCAGTACAGTCTCAATATGACATTCCAACGCCAAGACTCAATGCTCTGTCCAAAGAAGGCAAGCACGCTTCATGTCTTCTTCACAACATTGTCTACCTGTGACGCCACTTTGGAAAAATTACATACCTTCACCCCGAAGCCTCTCGGTGCAAGACTAAATGCCAGGGTGCCTAGATTAACTGTCTCAGTCCTGCGCTGGTCTGTCTTACAAAAATGCAATTCCACACATCTATCTTAATTAAAATCCATCTGCCACTCACGTGTAAGAAGTTAGGGTCAACATTCGGGCTTGGCTAATAAGTGGCAAGCATTGACGTGCCACCTGAAACCATTAAAATTAATTAACTCCACCTCCAATGCCCACACCCACCAACGTGTATTGTCTTCAAGACACACTGTAAAACTAAAGAAAGCTGCGAGGACAGCATCCTCCAAAGTGGTTGTCTCACCGATTAAAAGAACAAGGAGAGCATATACAAGAAACAGCACCAATGCCAATTCCTATTCATAGCACCCTCCATCCTGAATTGGAAATATTAATCATTCCTTCACTGTCACTGGTCAAGAATTCCCCTTGATCTATTCTTTGATATTGATTTGGTTGCTGAGTCGTCAACCAACTCTGACAATACATCTGACAATTTTGGTTAGCTGAGGGTTAACAAGTTCCCCCGTTTTCAGCCAGGAGGTCCTTGCTTCCCACCGCTAAATTGATGCCTACTACATGTAGACCTGAAAATGATTGTTCCTGCGCTCTCTGAGCCAACCTTTCATCACTCTAACCACCTCTAACAATTGAGTTTCTTTCATTTAGAATTGAACTGAATTTATTGTCGCGTGTACCGAGGCACAGTGAAAAGCTTTGTCTTGCGAGCAGTACGGGCAGATCACAGCGTTAAGTAGCACAGATAGTAAATAATAGGTGAACAGCGGCAAAAAGAAAAACACAGGGACAGGAAAATGTTCAGAGTTGTGAGTCCATTCAGTATTCTAACTACAGTAGGGTTGAAAAATTTACAAAACCGACTGATACGTTGGTCAGGCTTCTGTACCTTCTCCCTTATAGGAAATGTTGTGGCCAGGGTGGGATGGGTCTTTGAAAATGCTAGCAGCCTTTCCTTGACAGTCGGCCTGGTCGATGGATTATATACAAATAAATAAATTCAATGCTTATGTTTCTGCTTCATGGTTACAGGGAATTGTAGTTGGGTATTATCCCAGCTTATCTCTTCGCTGCAATCAGTATTACCCCCAAACTGTCAATGTGAATGCCAAAATCACATTAAACTTGAAAATTGTCGTCTTGCTAATATTTGGTTTAAATTTACGATATGTCCCATCATTTGCAGATAGTTAAACCAGAATGGTCATATGTTAAGAAAAGATTTACAAGGATGTTTCCAAGTTTGGAAGCTTTGAGCTATAGGGAGAGGCTGAATAGGCTGGGGCTGTTTTCGCTGGAAGCTGAGGGGTAAACTCAGAGAGGTTTATAAAATCATGAGGGGCATGGACAGGGTGAATAGACAATATCATTTCCCTGGAGTGGCAGAGTCCAGAGCAAGAGGTGAGAGGGGAAAGATATAAAAGGTACCTAAGGTGCAACCTTTACACACAGAGGGCGGTGCCTGTATGGAATGAGCTTCCAGAGGAAGTAGTGGAGGCTGGAATAATAACAGCATATAAAAGGCATTTGGATATGTCTATGAATAGGAAGGGTTCAGACGGATACGGGCCAAGTGCAGGCAAATGTGATTAGATTAGGTTAAGATATCGGGTTGGCATGAATACGTTGGACTGAAGGGTCTGTTTCCGTAATGTTGATATCCATGACTGTATGAGTGTTATGTTGCAACTCCGAAATAGTTGGGGTTTCACCCAAGCTTTCAGGATCATTTGAGTTGCATTGATAATTACAAAAATATAGATGGGGTTAGAAATGTGTTTTGTTCATTTTAGAGACTGTTATCACCAGTGAGGTTGGCATCTATATCCAAGAGGGCAGCTATGAGTAACCCAGATGACCATGGACCTGATGCCACAGGTGAGCAGCCCAGGTAAAGGTACTAGAATTCCATCCCTTCATTCTGAGATGGCAATTAACTTTCAGGCTTGACAATCACTAATGGCCAGGTAAAGATGGTTTTTTATTGAATGGAAATTTCACAAATGATGTGATTTCAAACTGTGCATACAGGATTTTAGCGTTGGTTTCTGGAATATGGGTCAACTGAGGTTATCATTACATCAGCACCTCCCCATGTCAATGTAAATTAGTAACGTGGCTTACAGAGCAGCGAGGAGGGATACTTAAGCATATTTTTCACCTCCTCCCTGAACCTCCTCTGGGTCAGTGCATAAATACAGGTGTTTGTGCAGGAGCTGGTGCACATCAGGAGGAACGCGAGCCTGACTGTCACATAAAGTGAGCTTGAACCTTGGAAAGCCACAAGCCGAGTAACACCGACACAGATGTGGATGACAGTGATGGGTGCCGACAGCACAATGAAGCAGCTGGAGATGGTAAACAGCAGAATGATGGAGGTCCTCCTGGTCTTCAGCTCGGGGTCTCTGCCCATCTGCCCAGCACCACCTCTGTTGCTCTTCAGGGCCCGGCGAGCTCTGCTGGCTGCTAGGATGTGGTGGGCAGTGAGAGAGTTCAACAGCAGCAGCAGGGGAATAGGAAGAAACATGTTTGTGATGTTGGTGAGCCACCGGTGAGCTGCCCAGGCCAGTGAAGTGTGGTAACTGGCGATTGTACGGCAGCCCAACTGTTCATTGTTCAGAACATGAGTGGGCTCATATCGAAAAGGCAAGGGAATGTTGACCATAATGTTAAAAGCACTCACAATGGATATGACTACATTGGCTGTTCTTTCAGTGCAATATCTTGCCTTCAATTTGTTGCAGCAAATTGCTACAAAGCGGTCAAAGGTGAAGGCGATGGTAAACCAGATGGAGAGTTGGAGGCTGAGCCCTTGCAGGAAGACATTGAGTCGGCAGGCCAGAGTGTATTTCAGCAGCGAGCCCGGGAAATAATCCTTGATGATCTGGCTCACGATCACACTGAAGACAAGGACCATCAGATCTCCTGTTGCCATCGCAGTCATGTAGCGAGTGATTCCTTTGGATAGGCCGCACTTCCCTTGGGAAAAAATCAGCAGTGTCATCATGTTCGCTGTAAAGAAAATCCAATCGTGAAATGTATCAAAACGCCCATCAGGGAGTCACATTGTCAGGGATTCCAGACAGTGGGAGTCGCAAAACTGTGGGGTGCTGTGTGTAATTATATATTTGTGCAACAACAAAAAGCAGTGACATCTCATTTGTATACCATGATCTCTGCCATGGATGTAATTGGGTTTGGGTTAGGGTTAGGAATAGAGTTAGAGTAATTGGAAGAAGACTTGAGGAATAGTATACAAGTAGTTGTCACTTTGACCACTTTATCTCCCCATTTCAAGAAAACCAGTCCTATTTGTTTTGCGGCAGCACAGAGAAGATTCATTTGCCTCATTCTAGGGAATAATGTCTGATTTTGTGAAGAAAGGATATGCCGATATCAGTTTGAGTCCAGGAGACTACGAGGTGGTCTCATTGATACATCTAAGATCGTGAGGTGGAATGGAAAAATGAGAATACCAGAAGCTAGTTTCTTCTTGATAAGACGGATTTAAACAAGGGGACACGGTTTAAGGATGAGCATTTTCTCTTTTCAAACAGAGATAAGGAGGTGTTTATTCTCTCAGACAATAGTTATGATGTGGAATCCTCTTCCTCTGAAGGTTGTGAGGGCTGGGTCGATGAGACCAAGTTGGATAAATCTTGGATACATCACTGAGTGGACACCTATGTAGTGCAGGCGGGCTGATGGAGCTCATTCAGTTCTGCTAATATCCTCCTGAAAGTTGCAAGGTGTTCAAATGACCAATTGGTCAATTCCTACTTCAAATCCATATGTTCCTACATTCCTTTTCTCTGGTTAATGTGTGCCAAAAATGTTGTCTTTTTGACATGTCTGCCACTGTCATCAAGAATCTGTCAACTTCACCATTAAATGCACGTGAGAAATGTCCCTTCATAGCTCCCTCAGTGGCAAGGAGTTCCAAACACTCACAAACCCTGGAGAGAAAGCATTCCTCCTCGCCTCAGTCTAAAATTGATATTCCTTTATTCTGAGACTATGCCCTTTCAGATATCACAAAATCGAAGAGGCACGAAGAATGTCACAACAGGTTTTAACCACATAACAGGAATTTGAACGATCACAAGGATAGGATTGAGAATTTCTGTCAAAAAGTGTTTCTCATACCATTTTCAGGTGGAAGCAGAAACTGTCAAAGCACTCTGCCATCGGTGAGACATCCTCACAGCATTTACCCTGTCAAGCCCCTGCAGAATCTGATATGTCTAAATGCGATCACCTCTCATTCTTCTAAAATCCATTCAGTCAACTCCCAAAATGTTTAATCTTTATTCATTATAAAATCCCTCCATATCTGTGATCGACCTAAAAATCCCTCTGAAATCTACCTTTTATGCAATATTATCTTTCTGTCAATATCAAAATCAAAACTGCTCTCTTTACTCCTGAGCATCACCATGTACAATAGCAGTAAGTCTTCCCTACTCTTACACTCTGACTTGAACACACATACCAACAGGTTCAAGAACAGCTTCTGAATTAGAGTGATGAATGGTCTCTCTAACTTCAAAACATTTTGAACTTGCGTATGTTAAGAATCATTCAACACCAGGTTATAGTCCAAAAGGTTTGATTTGAAGCACAAGCTTTCAGAGCGCTGCTAGTTGTCCACGATAACCGAGTGTTGTGTGATATTTGACTTCGTACACCCCAGTCCATGACCAGCATCTCCAAATCATGACCTTGCTAATGCTGATCTTGTTTTGCACACCTATTGTGAAGTCGTAACCTGTATGCTTCAGATCATCCGAACACCCGTGATCTGTATGATCTTCCTTGCTATGTGGCAAAACAAAATATTTTACTGTGCTCAGGTACATGTGACGACAATAAATCAAACAAAATCAAATGAAGTCTTGAAAGAAAGACCAGCCTTCCATTAGTCTCCCTGATTACTGGCTGCACCTGTGTACTACCTTTCTATGTTTGACACACAAGTGCCCCTTTGTTTTCCAGCTTTCTGTGAATCTTTTTTCTCAAGTAATATAAACCTCAGTCTCTTTTTCTACTTTCGAGAATGGACATCGTCACATGATCACATGTTTTACTCCATTTGCCAACTTTTTGCTCGCAACCCCATCAATATCTCGCTGTAAACCGTTGGTATTCCTCTCAAAATCTGTCTTTCGAATTATGTTTGGTGTCATGTGCAAATTTGAAAATGGTACATTCACTTCCTTCCTCCAAGTTATTAATATATATTGTAAACAGTTGTAATGCTAGTACTGATCCCTGCAGAAACCCACTTATCGTAGACCGCCAAACTGAATGAAAACCCTTATCCTCAATCATTACTTATCAGCCTGTAGTCAATTCTCTATCCATAACAATTCACTACATCAAATAGCATGGGGGTCTCATTTAATGGCTTAATCATCCGTCGCTAACTTGCTGAGGGGATTCTCAAAATTCAACATGGAACATTTACAGTTGCCCCTCTATCTACTCTGGTTGAGTCTTCCTCAAAACATTCAAGTCAATTTGTCAGAAAAAGAATTGACTTTCATGAAGCTGTCCTGTCTGCTGTTGACATTAGGATTTTTTAAAAAAAAATTTGTGCTGTCCCATCTTTAGTAATTGATTCCAATACATTTTCAACGCCAGATACAGTTACTCGTTGCTCACACCTCTCCCCACCTCTCCACGTTTTGAACACAGCTCGCACAGAAACCATTAACTCTGGCACTACTCTAATTCCAAGGATTTTGGGAGATGCAGCCCATGTGACATAGTGGCTCAATGGACAGCACTGTAACCTCGCAGTATCAGGGACCTGGGTTCAATTCTGACTTCAGGCGACTTCTGGTCTGGCGTTTGGCAGTTCTCCCTGTACATGCATGGGTTTCCTTTCTCAACACAAAGATCTGCAGGTCAGGTAAATTGGCCATGCTCATACCTTTGGTGCATGAGTCAGGGGTAAAATTAAGGGAATGTGTCTGGGTGGGTTACTGTTTGGAGGGTCAGTGTGGTCTTGTTGGGCCAAAGGACCTGTTTCTATACTGTATGAAATCTAATTGAATGCATCCACTCTTTCCGTAGGTACCTCTTTTTCATCCGAGGCTGCAAGCCATCAGTGTGAGGCAACTTACTTGCCGTCAGCATTATTAGGATGTCTAATACACCTTCCTTAGTAATTGAGAAGTGTATCAGTTTCCCCATGACATTCTTTAGAAGTTATGACATGTTTGAAGTATCATCAATTGTACGGAGTGATGCAAAATATCTGCAAAAGTCCACTCCCATTTCCATGTCCCTTGTGATTAACTCTGCAGCTCATTTTCACACTAATCACTCTCTTCCTTTTAACATAATTAAAGGAGCATTTGCAGTCAGATTTTATAATCTGATTGAAGATTTGTAGCTCGGGTATCCGTTGTTGTGGTTCTCCTCGCCGAGCTGGAAGTTTTTGCTGCAAACGTTTCGTTCCCTGGCTAGGGAACATCATCAGATTTTATCTTCCTGACTGGCTGGTTGTCAGTTAATTATCTCTCTCTTTTGAGTCCTCCTTTGAATATGTAAAAAGGAAGAGAGTGGTCAGCAAAGAAGCTCTTACAGTCAGTTTTTAACTTCCTTATTGCTTGGCTATCAGTTTATTTTCTCTCTCTTTTCAGTCCTGCTTTGCTGGTCACTGTTGTCCTTTTGACATATTTAATGAAGCTCTTACAGTCAGTTTTTAACTTCCTTATTGCTTGGCTATCAGTTTAGTTTCTCTTTCTTTTCTGACCTCCTTTGCTGAGTTCTGAATTTATCCCAGTCTTCAAGCCTGTCACAGATTTCTGCGCTTCTGTGTGCTTTATCTTTCAACTCAACATGCTCCTGAACTTCCTTGGTTAGCCACGGTTGGTTTTTCCCAATTGTAGAATCGTTCCTCTTTACGGGGATGGATTTTCTTTTTGGAGGAGAGTCATGAATTATTCCCTTAAATGTCTGCCATTGCAAGCTTACAGTAATTTCTGTGACTCTCTCCATGCAGTTCATTTTAGCTGACTCTATTCCATTTCAATGTAACCCCCTGTGTTCAGGCTAAGCACAGGTGTTTCCAAACCACAGGGTGATGTTCGGACAAACCGCACTCAAGTTGAAACTGATGGTAATGATGAGCAGGCAAACGCAGCAATATGCAGGAGAGGAATTCGTGGGGTACAGATGCAAATTACGGAGACAAAATTCAATATAGAACCAGCAATAAAAAAAAATCACAGAACTTTTTTGACCACTTACCAGGAATCCCCAGGATTGCAAGAATGGGAAAGAGAATTTTCATTGGAAGGTTCTGTGATCCCATTTTCGGGTGAAAGTGGAAACAGTCAAAATGAGGGAAAGCATTGAAAGGCAATTGATTTATACAGAAAGCAATCCTCCAGTGAATGAGTGAGCAGATCTCATTGAACACACTATTTCGAACAAACAAGTTATTGTGCAGCAATTAAAGTCAGCTCTGTGATCCACAGAGAATCACGGTCAATGACTCCCAGATTTCAGAGGCACTGACGTCTTAGAGGAACATGAGAGACCAAATTATTTTGGCTTAACTTTAATTCTATGCAGAGAGTAAGTTATTCCATGGGGTAGGTACAAAGTATAAAATTTCATCCTTTTAAATCAGCTTGAGCAAGGAGAGGGCTGAGTAGAATGTGGCACTTGGAAACCTGGACAACTAACCCATTGCGAGGGATTGCACATTCGCGCCATGTCAGCCCTCAGTTGTAACTTTCTAATCTTACTCTTGTATTTCTCCAATGATTAAATGTATCTGTTGAACAATGTAAAGGCATTCTTAAGAGGCAGTTGGACGTACGATTCAAAAGAACTTTTCGACATGGTTTCTATGCCTCACCAAATTTAATGACATAAAACGTATTGCTTACCAGAATCATGATGTTTTAATACATTAGTTTAATTCATATTAGCTTTTTGTCAGAGTGACCATTAAAATGTTGTTCTTTCCATTGAAATGAACCAGTGTTGAAAATTAAAGTGTCGTTCATTTGGACAAGGATTATTAGAACTGATTTCTCTGGGAAGTATGCAAGACTGGGAAATTCCGTGCCTCAAAAGCTAATGGAATGTAGAATTTTTTTTTTCACCTGTAAGTAATTAGATTTCTGATTATCACTGGGATGAAAATGATCAAGGATATTCCAGAACGTAGAATTCATGTTCAAAGAGCCGTAGACTGGCTTGTTCAGTTCACATTTTCGGATGGAAGTTTAATTCCTGAATTGAGAGAATTATACCAAACAGCCTAGTTAGATTTTGAGTCAGAACAAATCACAGAGTCGGGACAGGCCGGGATTACATTCCCTGGGGCATCAGAGGCTGAGGTGTGAGCTTGTAGAGGTTTATAAAATCATGCTGGGCATGGATTGGTTAAATAGACAGGCGCGGTGACTCCAGAACTAGAGGATGTAGATTTATGGTGAGAGGTGAGAAATTTAGAAAGGACCCAAGAGGCAACTTTTTTCCAGCAGAAGTTGGAGCGTGATTGGAATGAGCTGCCAGAGGAAATATTGGACACTGGTACAATTACAGCATCTCAAAGGCATCTGAATGAGTATCTGAATAAGAAGGGTTCAGCGGACCAGTGATGGTAAATGGGATTAGATTAATTTAGTGTATATGGTCAGCATGGACCAGTTGGATCAAAGATCTATTTCTGTGCTATACATGTCTCTGACTCTATGGCTTTGCAACGTCCTGAGAGCTATTGTTTAATGAACAATGCGTTATAAAAGAGATGGGGAGCATCTTGAGCACTGGACGAGCAAGACAAAGACTAGTGGTTACTAGACAATGTTAAAAGTTATTATTCAGCACACGTTTGCAGAAGAGATTGAATATATCAAATTGTTTGGCATAACCAACATGGTTATGGTCAATGCAGTCATCATTCATGGTATTATTGTTCTTTAAGAAAGGAAGGTGTGCTATGAAGAGATTACAGTGGCTATACTCTGCTTAGATATCTAGGCAATATTTGATAAGGTGTTCCATAAAACTAGTGCAAAAAATGACAGCTCGTGTTGTCGGGGGTAACAAGTACAAATCCATGCTAAAGCAACGTACCACAGCTGCTGGAGATCTGACATAGAAACAACTTGCTGAAAAAATCCTGGCGATCTGACAGCATTTGCAGAGGAAGACTTCTGTCAAACCCACGAGAGCGTATTCTTTATCCGCACTATCACATGACTAGCAAAGGATGATCTTCTACCAACATGCACATCTTTCCAAAGATGTTCTCCCACTATCATACACACCTTCTCATCGTTCCAAACGGACCAATCATATCAATGCACTTTGGATCTTTCGTCCATCTCCCCCAATTTGTTAACCACCTCTCACGTGGAGGACTTATCTTTTTATCTCTTCTCTGCTTTTTGTCCAAATTTCAAAACACTCCCTCGAGGTGTGCATCTTTCAATCTGGTTTGTTGTATTGACTGCCACAACAGTCTTCTGTGCACTCAGGAGACCAAGCACATATTGCGAGATTGCTTTCAGTGCACTATTTTATTCACATGTGAACAAAGTCAGTGGTAGACCACAGCAGCTTTCCAGTGAAGACCAACACAAGTTAGGGGAACAGCCTCTCATGTTCTCTGGGACTATTTGCAGCTTTTTGGGCTCAATATTGAATTTAGCAAATTCAGACTTTGATTCTCTCCTCCACTTCGATATTTTCCCTTGAGTATATGGAATACCCACTGATTATATGTACTTTCTCTATTCTGGTTTTGCTTTCAGTCAGAACTTACTTACCTTCTGTAATTCACCGCTGCACTGGATCTATGTCTCTTCTCTGCGACAATTTGTACTTTGTTCTGCTATTTAAGTTCTCTAAATGCCCTGGATCTTCGATTCCAATTGCCCACTCTCTTTTCAACAATACAAAACTCTGCCCTTAGTCCGAGAGATCAGTTGACAAAAGCAACCTGTCAGTGTCCCTGAGGACCATTCGTTCGATCCGAAGTGAGCTTTTCCGAATGTTCTAGCACAAAATAATTCGATCTTTCTCCCCAAAGATTAAATATTATTGTAGAAATTGCTGTTTTCGCCCAGCGGACGGGTTGCTGTGTTTACGAGGGTTTTAATTTTATTCTCAAAATAGCTGGTTTGGCAGAGATGCCAAATTTTATCGTTTTCCATTGGCAAGGGAATGGCGAGATCTGCCAGTTCAGCATTTTACGGTTTGCTTCAGTTGTAACAAAGAAGCTGTTGGTCGCTGTAGCAGAAACATCTACAGTGGAATAAATGTTCCATGCTTCAGCAGATGATTCTTTACTGTCTTCCCTCTCTGAAATCTATCCTGTTTGTAATGACCAGTGTTTGCATTTAGAAGTTGCCAAAGTTTGTGTTTATGTGATGTTGTGGGAATTGGAACAGCGCCTTGTTAATTTGTTAGGTTGAGTCGGATGGGGTTTCAAATGGTTGAGTGATTCTAAATTACGTTGTCTTTCATTCGTGTTTCAACAACAGCATTTAAATAAAGTCTGTTTTGCTTAAAGCCGACTGGTTTGACCAGCTGCGTCACTCCTGGAATAACAACTACACATCTGCCTTTAAACTTGAAAAAAGTTCGAGTCTAGGCTACCTTCTTGGAATACTTTGAGGGGATCTGACCTGACCTACAACGATCTGCAGTAAAGATAAATCTAAACTGACGATATTGGCCTTCTGTTAAATTTTTCATTCATTGATTATTGGCCTGCTGTTGTCCTGGTTCTCACCCTAACTGCTTTAAATCCTTCTCACCAAAATCTGACTACTGCCTGAGCCTCATGTAATCTATCTACCTGTGTGAATATAGGAGGAGGACTTCCAGATTGCTCTACTGTATTGCTAAATCATTTTTGATCACGATGTTATCTCCTCGCAGCAACCAATTGCAACGATGCTTCAGATAATGCATAATTCGAAGGCACTTCACCAAAGTGTTAATTGGACAGAAAATTATGCTGCAAAACATTCTCACTTGCATTCACAAATCGCCAACACAACCTGAAATTTTTTTTCGATGTTCTGTTTCTGAGGACGAAACAAAAACTAACTGATTTAGTGGGGGAGCCAGGAATTTACACGTTTTGCTTATTTTCAATGGTGATTAATGGTAGACATTCCAATTCGGCATACATCATGATGTAGAATGTGATCTCCCACGATCAGAGACTGATGTGGAGGAAACTAGTGTTCGATTGGAGAGGAGAAGATCAGAAGTCACACGACACCACTTTACATTCCAATATGTTTATTTGAATTCAAAAACTTTCGAAGCGTTGTTACTTCCTCACTTCACTTTGAAAGCTTGTGATTTCATGTGATTTCTGACAGAAGGTTATTTTCCCACCTTCTCTTTCATTCAACTTTCAGATCTGACCCTGCACAGTGAGCCACATGTGCTGGCAGGTTGGAAACGAGCTCAGACTGAGGAACAACGTAGAAGGTAACCCTGACACAGATGTGGAGGAGAGTGATGTGCGCCGACAGAACCACGGAGCAGCCGGAGATGGTGAGTGCAGAAAGATGGAGGTCCATCTACTCTCCAGTTTCGGGTCTCTGCCAATCTCCTCAGCACAGCCTCTGCACTCTTCAGGGCCCCAGCGAGGTCTGCTGACCACAAGGATGTGGCGGGCAGTGAGAGAGGTGAGCAGCAGCAGCATGAGAATAGGACGAAATATGTTTGAGATGTTGGTGAGCCACCAGTGAGCTGCCCAGGCTGGTGAAGTGAGGTGACCAGTTACGGTGCGGTAGCCCGACTGTACATTGGTGCTTGGCTAACATGGTGGCGCTATTTAAGAAAAGTTGTAAGGAATAGTCAGAAACATATAGATTAGGGAGACTGGCATCAATGGTGTGCAAGTTGTTAGAGAAGATCAGAGAGTCAGGACTTACACATATTTGGAAATGCAAGGATTGAATAGGGAGCGTTAACATGGTTTGTGCACGGTAAATCATGTTTCACAAACTTGATTGAGTTTTTCGAAGAACTAGCAAATAGAATTGATGAGGGCAGTGTGGTGGGTGTAATCTTCGTGGACTTGGTATTTGACAAGGTTCGTCATGGTAGACTAGTTAGCAAGCTTAAATCACACAGAGTACAAGGATGCAAAATTGGCTCAAAAGTAGAAGACAAAACATGGTTGCACAGGGTTGCCTTTCAGACTAGAGGCCTGTGATCAGCAGTGTGTCATAACGATCAATGATGGGTTCACTGCGTTTTGTCGCTTATATTAATGATTTTAAAGTGACCATAGGTGGGACAGACAAGAAGTTTGCAGAAGACAGTAAAATTGGAGGTGTAGAGGAGAGTGAAGAAGGCTACTGCAGAGTGCAACAGGATCTTGATCATATGGGCCAATTGACTGGGGAGTGGCAGACGGAGTTAGTTTAAATAAATATGAGATGCAGCACCTTGGAACAGGAAATAAGAACAGGAGTTACACACTTAATTTTAAGGTCCTGGGGAGTGCTGCTGAACAAAGAGACCTTGGAGGGCAGGTTCATAATTTCTTGAATGTGAAGTGGCAGGTAGACAGGACGGTGAAGAAGGTGTTTGATAAGCTTTGCTTTGTCGGTCAGAGCATTTAGTCTAGGAATTTGGCGGTCATGTTGTGGCTGTACAGAACCTTGATTAGGCCACTTGTGGAACATTGTGTAATTGTGGTCTTTTTCCTATTGGATGTATGTTTCAAAATTTGAAAGTGTTCAGAAAAGAATTACAATGATGTAGCCAGGGTTGGAGGGATTGAGCTATAAAGAGAGGCTGAACAGGCCGGGACTGTTTTCCCTGAAGCATCGGAGTCCGATGGTAATAGGACAGAGGTTCATAAAATCATGAGGGGCATGGATAAGGTAAATATAAAAGGTATTGTACGTGAGTGGGGAAGGTGAGAATTAGAGGGCATAGTGTTCGAGTGAGAAGGAAAAAAATAAAAGGGACCCTAGGGACAACGTCTTTCACACAGAGGTTGGTGCATTATGGAATGAGCTACTTCAGAAATTGGAGGACTCGAGTGCAATATCCAAAAGCCTTAAAAGCCCTCTGAGTGGGCATCTGAAAAGGAAAGGGCTTTCAAGGATATGATCCAAATGCTGGCAAATTAGAGTAGATTAGTTTAGGATATTTGGTCAGCAAGAATGAGTTGGATGATCAGTCTGTTTCTGGTGTAGGTTTGCTCGCTGAGCTGGAAGGGTCATTTTCAGACATTTTGTCACCATACAAGGTAACATCTTCAGTGTGCTTCTGTGGACGAAGCAGAGCTCGTGTATGTTGCTTTCTATTTATATATTTGGGTTTTCTTGGTTTGGTGATGTCATTTTGTGTGGTGCTGTCATTTCCTATGATGATGACATTTCCTGTTCTTTTTGTCGGAAGTGGTAAATGGGATCCAAGTCAATGTCTTTGTTGATAGAGTTCCGTTTGGAATTTCATGCTTCTAGCAATTCTCGTGCATGTCTCTGTTTTGCTTGTCTGAGGATGGATGTGTTGTTCCAGTCGACATGCGGTCTTTCCTTATCTGTATGTAAGGATACTAGTGAGAGAGGATCATGTTATTTTGTGCCTGGTTGATTTTCACGTATCCTGCTGGTTAGTTTTCTGCCTGTTTGTTCCAATAAGTGTTTGTTATAACTCCAGCATAGTATTTTGTGAATGACATTAGTTTTGCTTGTTGTTTGTATGGGGTCTTTCAATTTCATGAGCCGCTGTTTTAGTGTGTTGGTGGGCTTGTGGGCTACCATGATGCCAAAGGATCTGAGTGGTCCCACAGTCCTTTCTGATATGTCTTAGGTGTAGGGGAGAGTGGCTAAGGTTTCTGGACGCTTTTTTTTTGCTGAGAAATTGGCGAACAGTGTTCATCGGGGACCCATTCTATTTGAATATACTGAATAGGTGATTTTTCCTCTTCACTACGTAGTTCCTCTGTGCTGCAGTGTATGGTGACTCGTTGAAATGATGTTCTGATGCAGTTTCGTTTGTGGATGATTGCTTCTGTATTTCAATATTTGGTCCGTATGTGTTGTTTTCCTTTAGACGCTGGTTTGAAGTTCCCAATTGGCCCTTCACAATACTGTGACAACTAGGAATGGCACTTTGATGTTGTTTTCCTCCTTTTTAGAGACTTTTATTCCAGTAAAGATAATATTGATGGTTATGAGGATTTCATCTAATCTGTTTCTTTTAGAGACAACAAAGGTGACAGCAATATAGCGGATCCAAAGTTTGTGTTGGATAGTTGGCAGAGATGTTTGTTCCATTCTCTGCATTACTGTCTCTGCTCAGAATCTTGATATCGGAGATCCCATGGTTGTTCCATTGGATTGTCTGTCGGCGTTGACGTTGAAGATGAAATGGATGGTAAGATATAGGTCCACTAGCTTAATGATACTATCCTTGCTGATGAAGTTGGTGGTGTTTGGTGTTTGTGTCTTTGGGTCTTATAAGTGTAGTCAGTGTTTCCTTTGCCAGTTGATTTTGTGAACGCTGCCAGAATTCTTAAATTTGGACATGGACAAGTTGTACCGTAGGGTCTGTTTCTGTGCTGTACATCTCTATAGCTCCATTTCACGTTCGCTGCACCGATTCTCCCAGATACAAATCCTGTACAAATCTGGGAACTGCACCAACTCTCCCTTTGAGTATAATCCTGTCCCAGTTTTCCCACTTAGAATTTAATGATATCTGCATTAATTCGCCAATTTCTTCCATGTAGTTGTCCCGTGATACATTTTTTCCACGCACAGATGCCCTGCTAATTTTTGTGTTTTTCATTTAGTGGTGCACTGAACTGAGTCTCCAATTTATTGACGATGGAATATTTCTTCTTTTTATTGATTCCCTGCCCCTATTCTCCAATTCAAACATGCTGTGCTCTAATTTTCTAATATATTGGCACTCCCACCTAATTTCTAATAGAATGTCACTGTGCCCCAAACACACATTTACTGACATCCATCAATTCACCCATTTACGATACCCATATATTAATTCTTGCATTTTCTGATGCCCTCGCCCGATTCTACCATTTAGGGGTGCCCTATTCTAATTGTTCCATTTACTGTTTCCATCCTGACTTCACTAATTTTGTTCCACCGTGCACCAGTTCTTCCATTTCGTATTTGTCTGTGACAAATCGCCCAGTTATTATTCCGCTGCCAGAATTCTCTAATCTTGGCAATCCGTTGATCAATTCTCTAATCTTAACGATCCTTCAAGTATCCTCCCTGCTGCATTGAACTGCAGAAACTCTCACATGTCGTGGTGTACTGTACTGAATCTGGAACACTAATACTTTTTTAAACACCAAATCTCGAAATTATCAGCACCCTGCACCAGATCTCTCATTTACTGATGCTCTGCACCATTCCTTCAATTGAGTGTTTCTTAGCACCATTTCCCCCAATGACTGATGTCCTGAACAAGTTCTCCACGAAATGTTGTCCTACACCAATCATCACATTGACTGATGCCCTCACTCAATTTGGAGTGCCCTACTCTAATTCATCCATCCAGTATTGTCCTGCACTAATTCCCAGATTTATTGCTACAGTGCACCAAGTACCTAATTTAGTGCTACAGAGCACCAATCCCCTGATTTAGTGCTACAATGCACCAATTCTCCCCAATTAATTGACGCTGCAACCAGTTCTGCCATTTTGAGCTAA